>NC_081843.1:1097500-1397500 GCF_963259705.1 Myotis daubentonii | reverse complement strand
CCTATGTTTACAATTGAGGCCGAACTTCTCTGGCGTCTTTAGTGTGAATCAGTTAAAATCCTTACGATTCCAGTACTTACTTGTTACAAAACACTCTAATTGTGGTAAAACTCTTAAAATACGCAATTAGAGTTTCCAGAAATGATTATATACTTGTAAGAAACCCTTTAATAAAAGTAAATGGATTCTTACTACATTTCCTGCCGTTTTTTAATCCCAGACATTACCAGTGGAAAGCTGGTAAAAGACCAGAAAACTGATAATATTTACAACTCCGGGCACTTTAGGGAGCGTTTTCACTTAAATTTGTCATCAAATGTTAGGCATTCATGTTTATACAGCTCAAAATTTTTGTAGAAAGTCTGTAAGGAATGACTATACTGCCTATGTTTACAATTGAGGCCGAACTTCTCTGGCGTCTTTAGTGTGAATCAGTTAAAATCCTTATGATTCCAGTACTTACTTGTTACAAAACACTCTAATTGTGGTAAAACTCTTAAAATACGCAATTAGAGTTTCCAGAAATGATTATATACTTGTAAGAAACGTTTGAAATAAAAGTAAATGGATTCTTACTACATTTCCTGCCGTTTTTTAATCCCAGACATTACCAGTGGAAGTCTGGTAAATGACCAGAAAACTGATAATATTTACAACCTCGGGCACTTTATGGAGCGTTTTCACTTGAATTTGCTTTCAAATGTTAGGAATTCATGTTTATACACCTCAAAATTTCTGTAGAAAGTCTGTAAGGAATCCCTATACTGCCTATGTTTACAGTTGAGGCCGAACTTCTCTGGCGTCTTTTGTGTGAATCAGTTAAAATCCTTAAGGTTCCAGTACTTACTTGTTACAAAACTCTCTAATTGTGGTAAAACTCTTAAAATTCGCAATTAGAGTTTCCAGAAATGATTTTAAACTTATAAGAAACCCTTGAAATAAAAGTGAATGGATTCATACTACATTTCCTGCCGTTTTTTAATCCCAGACATTTCCAGTGGAAAGCTGGTAAATGACCAGAAAACTGATAATATTTACAACTCCGGGCACTTTAGGGAGCGTTTTCACTTAAATTTGTCATCAAATGTTAGGCATTCATGTTTATACAGCTCAAAATTTTTGTAGAAAGTCTGTAAGGAATGACTATACTGCCTATGTTTACAATTGAGGCCGAACTTCTCTGGCGTCTTTAGTGTGAATCAGTTAAAATCCTTACGATTCCAGTACTTACTTGTTACAAAACACTCTAATTGTGGTAAAACTCTTAAAATACGCAATTAGAGTTTCCAGAAATGATTATATACTTGTAAGAAACCCTTTAATAAAAGTAAATGGATTCTTACTACATTTCCTGCCGTTTTTTAATCCCAGACATTACCAGTGGAAAGCTGGTAAAAGACCAGAAAACTGATAATATTTACAACTCCGGGCACTTTAGGGAGCGTTTTCACTTAAATTTGTCATCAAATGTTAGGCATTCATGTTTATACAGCTCAAAATTTTTGTAGAAAGTCTGTAAGGAATGACTATACTGCCTATGTTTACAATTGAGGCCGAACTTCTCTGGCGTCTTTAGTGTGAATCAGTTAAAATCCTTACGATTCCAGTACTTACTTGTTACAAAACACTCTAATTGTGGTAAAACTCTTAAAATACGCAATTAGAGTTTCCAGAAATGATTATATACTTGTAAGAAACCCTTTAATAAAAGTAAATGGATTCTTACTACATTTCCTGCCGTTTTTTAATCCCAGACATTACCAGTGGAAAGCTGGTAAAAGACCAGAAAACTGATAATATTTACAACTCGGGCACTTTAGGGAGCGTTTTCACTTAAATTTGTCATCAAATGTTAGGCATTCATGTTTATACAGCTCAAAATTTTTGTAGAAAGTCTGTAAGGAATGACTATACTGCCTATGTTTACAATTGAGGCCGAACTTCTCTTGTGTCTTTAGTGTGAATCAGTTAAAATCCTTACGATTCCAGTACTTACTTGTTACAAAACACTCTAATTGTGGTAAAACTCTTAAAATACGCAATTAGAGTTTCCAGAAATGATTATATACTTCTAAGAAACGTTTGAAATAAAAGTAAATCGATTGTTACTACATTTCCTGCTGTTTTTTAATCCCAGACATTACCAGTGGAAGTCTGGTAAATGACCAGAAAACTGATAATATTTACAACTCCGGGCACTTTATGGAGCGTTTTCACTTGAATTTGCTTTCAAATGTTAGGAATTCATGTCTATACACCTCAAAATTTCTGTAGAAAGTCTGTAAGGAATCCCTATACTGCCTATGTTTACAGTTGAGGCCGAACTTCTCTGGCGTCTTTTGTGTGAATCAGTTAAAATCCTTAAGGTTCCAGTACTTACTTGTTACAAAACTCTCTAATTGTGGTAAAACTCTTAAAATTCGCAATTAGAGTTTCCAGAAATGATTTTAAACTTATAAGAAACCCTTGAAATAAAAGTGAATGGATTCATACTACATTTCCTGCCGTTTTTTAATCCCAGACATTTCCAGTGGAAAGCTGGTAAATGACCAGAAAACTGATAATATTTACAACTCCGGGCACTTTAGGGAGCGTTTTCACTTAAATTTGCTTTCAAATGTTAGGAATTCTTGTTTATACAGCTCAAAATTTCTGTAGAAAGACTGTAAGTAAGGACTTCACTGCTAATGTTTACAATTGAGGCCGAACTTCTCTGGCGTCTTTTGTTTGAATCAGTTAATATCCTTAAGGTTCCAGTACTTACTTGTTACAAAACTCTCTAATTGTGGTAAATCTCTTAAAATACGCAATTAGAGTTTCCAGAAATGATTATAAACTTGTAAGAAACCCTTGAAATAAAAGTAAATGGATTCGTACTACATTTCCTGCCGTTTTTTAATCCCAGACATTACCAGAGGAAAGCTGGTAAATGACCACAAAACTGATAATATTTACAACTCCGGGCACTTTAGGGAGCGTTTTCACTTAAATTTGCTTTCAAATGTTAGGAATTCTTGTTTATACAGCTCAAAATTTCTGTAGAAAGTCTGTAAGTAAGGACTTCACTGCTAATGTTTACAATTGAGGCCGAACTTCTCTGGCGTCTTTAGTGTGAATCAGTTAAAATCCTTACGATTCCAGTACTTACTTGTTACAAAACACTCTAATTGTGGTAAAACTCTTAAAATACGCAATTAGAGTTTCCAGAAATGATTATATACTTGTAAGAAACCCTTTAATAAAAGTAAATGGATTCTTACTACATTTCCTGCCGTTTTTTAATCCCAGACATTACCAGTGGAAAGCTGGTAAAAGACCAGAAAACTGATAATATTTACAACTCCGGGCAATTTAGGGAGCGTTTTCACTTAAATTTGTCATCAAATGTTAGGCATTCATGTTTATACAGCTCAAAATTTTTGTAGAAAGTCTGTAAGGAATGACTATACTGCCTATGTTTACAATTGAGGCCGAACTTCTCTGGCGTCTTTAGTGTGAATCAGTTAAAATCCTTACGATTCCAGTACTTACTTGTTACAAAACACTCTAATTGTGGTAAAACTCTTAAAATACGCAATTAGAGTTTCCAGAAATGATTATATACTTGTAAGAAACGCTTGAAATAAAAGTAAATCGATTCTTACTACATTTCCTGCTGTTTTTTAATCCCAGACATTACCAGTGGAAATCTGGTAAATGACGAGAAAACTGATAATATTTACAACTCCGGGCACTTTAGGGAGCGTTTTCACTTGAATTTGCTTTCAAATGTTAGGAATTCATGTTTATACACCTCAAAATTTCTGTAGAAAGTCTGTAAGGAATCCCTATACTGCCTATGTTTACAGTTGAGGCCGAACTTCTCTGGCGTCTTTTGTGTGAATCAGTTAAAATCCTTAAGGTTCCAGTACTTACTTGTTACAAAACTCTCTAATTGTGGTAAAACTCTTAAAATTCGCAATTAGAGTTTCCAGAAATGATTTTAAACTTATAAGAAACCCTTGAAATAAAAGTGAATGGATTCATACTACATTTCCTGCCGTTTTTTAATCCCAGACATTTCCAGTGGAAAGCTGGTAAATGACCAGAAAACTGATAATATTTACAACTCCGGGCACTTTAGGGAGCGTTTTCACTTAAATTTGTCATCAAATGTTAGGCATTCATGTTTATACAGCTCAAAATTTTTGTAGAAAGTCTGTGAGGAATGACTATACTGCCTATGTTTACAATTGAGGCCGAACTTCTCTGGCGTCTTTTGTGTGAATCAGTTAAAATCCTTACGGTTCCTGTCTTTACTTTTTACAAAACTCTCTAATTGTGGTAAAACTCTTAAAATACGCAATTAGAGTTTCCAGAAATGATTATAAACTTGTAAGAAACGCTTGAAATAAAAGTAAATGGATTCGTACTACATTTCCTGCCGTTTTTTAATCCCAGACATTACCAGTGGAAAGCTGGTAAATGACCACAAAACTGATAATATTTACAACTCCGGGCACTTTAGGGAGCGTGTTCACTTAAATTTGCTTTCAAATGTTAGGAATTCTTGATTATACAGCTCAAAATTTCTGTAGAAAGACTGTAAGTAAGGACTTCACTGCTAATGTTTACAATTGAGGCCGAACTTCTCTGGCGTCTTTTCTGAGATCAGTTAAAATCCTTACGGTTCCAGTACTTACTTGTTACAAAACTCTCTAATTGTGGTAAAACTCTTAAAATACGCAATTAGAGTTTCCAGAAATGATTATGTACTTGTAAGAAACGCTTGAAATAAAAGTAAATGGATTCTTACTACATTTCCTGCGGTTTTTTAATCCCAGACATTACCAGTGGAAAGCTGGTAAATGACCAGAAAACTGATAATATTTACAACTCCGGACACTTTAGGGAGCGTTTTCACTTGAATTTGCTTTCAAATGTTAGGAATTCATGTTTATACAGCTCAAAATTTCTGTAGAAAGACTGTAAGGAATGACTATACTACGTATGTTTACAATTGAGGCCGAACTTCTCTGGCGTCTTTTGTGTGAATCAGTTAAAATCCTTACGGTTCCAGTACTTACTTGTTACAAAACTCTCTAATTGTGGTAAAACTCTTAAAATACGCAATTAGAGTTTCCAGAAATGATTATAAACTTGTAAGAAACCCTTTAATAAAAGTAAATGGATTCTTACTACATTTCCTGCCGTTTTTTAATCCCAGACATTACCAGTGGAAAGCTGGTAAAAGACCAGAAAACTGATAATATTTACAACTCCGGGCACTTTAGGGAGCGTTTTCACTTAAATTTGTCATCAAATGTTAGGCATTCATGTTTATACAGCTCAAAATTTTTGTAGAAAGTCTGTAAGGAATGTCTATACTGCCTATGTTTACAATTGAGGCCGAACTTCTCTGGCGTCTTTAGTGTGAATCAGTTAAAATCCTTACGATTCTAGTACTTACTTGTTACAAAACACTCTAATTGTGGTAAAACTCTTAAAATACGCAATTAGAGTTTCCAGAAATGATTATATACTTGTAAGAAACCCTTTAATAAAAGTAAATGGATTCTTACTACATTTCCTGCCGTTTTTTAATCCCAGACATTACCAGTGGAAAGCTGGTAAAAGACCAGAAAACTGATAATATTTACAACTCCGGGCACTTTAGGGAGCGTTTTCACTTAAATTTGTCATCAAATGTTAGGCATTCATGTTTATACAGCTCAAAATTTTTGTAGAAAGTCTGTAAGGAATGACTATACTGCCTATGTTTACAATTGAGGCCGAACTTCTCTGGCGTCTTTAGTGTGAATCAGTTAAAATCCTTACGATTCCAGTACTTACTTGTTACAAAACACTCTAATTGTGGTAAAACTCTTAAAATACGCAATTAGAGTTTCCAGAAATGATTATATACTTCTAAGAAACGTTTGAAATAAAAGTAAATCGATTGTTACTACATTTCCTGCTGTTTTTTAATCCCAGACATTACCAGTGGAAGTCTGGTAAATGACCAGAAAACTGATAATATTTACAACTCCGGGCACTTTATGGAGCGTTTTCACTTGAATTTGCTTTCAAATGTTAGGAATTCATGTCTATACACCTCAAAATTTCTGTAGAAAGTCTGTAAGGAATCCCTATACTGCCTATGTTTACAGTTGAGGCCGAACTTCTCTGGCGTCTTTTGTGTGAATCAGTTAAAATCCTTAAGGTTCCAGTACTTACTTGTTACAAAACTCTCTAATTGTGGTAAAACTCTTAAAATTCGCAATTAGAGTTTCCAGAAATGATTTTAAACTTATAAGAAACCCTTGAAATAAAAGTGAATGGATTCATACTACATTTCCTGCCGTTTTTTAATCCCAGACATTTCCAGTGGAAAGCTGGTAAATGACCAGAAAACTGATAATATTTACAACTCCGGGCACTTTAGGGAGCGTTTTCACTTAAATTTGTCATCAAATGTTAGGCATTCATGTTTATACAGCTCAAAATTTTTGTAGAAAGTCTGTGAGGAATGACTATACTGCCTATGTTTACAATTGAGGCCGAACTTCTCTGGCGTCTTTTGTGTGAATCAGTTAAAATCCTTACGGTTCCTGTCTTTACTTTTTACAAAACTCTCTAATTGTGGTAAAACTCTTAAAATACGCAATTAGAGTTTCCAGAAATGATTATAAACTTGTAAGAAACGCTTGAAATAAAAGTAAATGGATTCGTACTACATTTCCTGCCGTTTTTTAATCCCAGACATTACCAGTGGAAAGCTGGTAAATGACCACAAAACTGATAATATTTACAACTCCGGGCACTTTAGGGAGCGTGTTCACTTAAATTTGCTTTCAAATGTTAGGAATTCTTGATTATACAGCTCAAAATTTCTGTAGAAAGACTGTAAGTAAGGACTTCACTGCTAATGTTTACAATTGAGGCCGAACTTCTCTGGCGTCTTTTCTGAGATCAGTTAAAATCCTTACGGTTCCAGTACTTACTTGTTACAAAACTCTCTAATTGTGGTAAAACTCTTAAAATACGCAATTAGAGTTTCCAGAAATGATTATGTACTTGTAAGAAACGCTTGAAATAAAAGTAAATGGATTCTTCCTACATTTCCTGCGGTTTTTTAATCCCAGACATTACCAGTGGAAAGCTGGTAAATGACCAGAAAACTGATAATATTTACAACTCCGGACACTTTAGGGAGCGTTTTCACTTGAATTTGCTTTCAAATGTTAGGAATTCATGTTTATACAGCTCAAAATTTTTGTAGAAAGTCTGTAAGGAATGTCTATACTGCCTATGTTTACAATTGAGGCCGAACTTCTCTGGCGTCTTTTGTGTGAATCAGTTAAAATCCTTACGGTTCCAGTACTTACTTGTTACAAAACTCTCTAATTGTGGTAAAACTCTTAAAATACGCAATTAGAGTTTCCAGAAATGATTATAAACTTGTAAGAAACCCTTTAATAAAAGTAAATGGATTCTTACTACATTTCCTGCCGTTTTTTAATCCCAGACATTACCAGTGGAAAGCTGGTAAAAGACCAGAAAACTGATAATATTTACAACTCCGGGCACTTTAGGGAGCGTTTTCACTTAAATTTGTCATCAAATGTTAGGCATTCATGTTTATACAGCTCAAAATTTTTGTAGAAAGTCTGTAAGGAATGTCTATACTGCCTATGTTTACAATTGAGGCCGAACTTCTCTGGCGTCTTTAGTGTGAATCAGTTAAAATCCTTACGATTCCAGTACTTACTTGTTACAAAACACTCTAATTGTGGTAAAACTCTTAAAATACGCAATTAGAGTTTCCAGAAATGATTATATACTTGTAAGAAACCCTTTAATAAAAGTAAATGGATTCTTACTACATTTCCTGCCGTTTTTTAATCCCAGACATTACCAGTGGAAAGCTGGTAAAAGACCAGAAAACTGATAATATTTACAACTCCGGGCACTTTAGGGAGCGTTTTCACTTAAATTTGTCATCAAATGTTAGGCATTCATGTTTATACAGCTCAAAATTTTTGTAGAAAGTCTGTAAGGAATGACTATACTGCCTATGTTTACAATTGAGGCCGAACTTCTCTGGCGTCTTTAGTGTGAATCAGTTAAAATCCTTACGATTCCAGTACTTACTTGTTACAAAACACTCTAATTGTGGTAAAACTCTTAAAATACGCAATTAGAGTTTCCAGAAATGATTATATACTTCTAAGAAACGTTTGAAATAAAAGTAAATCGATTGTTACTACATTTCCTGCTGTTTTTTAATCCCAGACATTACCAGTGGAAGTCTGGTAAATGACCAGAAAACTGATAATATTTACAACTCCGGGCACTTTATGGAGCGTTTTCACTTGAATTTGCTTTCAAATGTTAGGAATTCATGTCTATACACCTCAAAATTTCTGTAGAAAGTCTGTAAGGAATCCCTATACTGCCTATGTTTACAGTTGAGGCCGAACTTCTCTGGCGTCTTTTGTGTGAATCAGTTAAAATCCTTAAGGTTCCAGTACTTACTTGTTACAAAACTCTCTAATTGTGGTAAAACTCTTAAAATTCGCAATTAGAGTTTCCAGAAATGATTTTAAACTTATAAGAAACCCTTGAAATAAAAGTGAATGGATTCATACTACATTTCCTGCCGTTTTTTAATCCCAGACATTTCCAGTGGAAAGCTGGTAAATGACCAGAAAACTGATAATATTTACAACTCCGGGCACTTTATGGAGCGTTTTCACTTAAATTTGCTTTCAAATGTTAGGAATTCTTGTTTATACACCTCAAAATTTCTGTAGAAAGTCTGTAAGGAATCCCTATACTGCCTATGTTTACAGTTGAGGCCGAACTTCTCTGGCGTCTTTTGTGTGAATCAGTTAAAATCCTTAAGGTTCCAGTACTTACTTGTTACAAAACTCTCTAATTGTGGTAAAACTCTTAAAATTCGCAATTAGAGTTTCCAGAAATGATTTTAAACTTATAAGAAACCCTTGAAATAAAAGTGAATGGATTCATACTACATTTCCTGCCGTTTTTTAATCCCAGACATTTCCAGTGGAAAGCTGGTAAATGACCAGAAAACTGATAATATTTACAACTCCGGGCACTTTAGGGAGCGTTTTCACTTAAATTTGTCATCAAATGTTAGGCATTCATGTTTATACAGCTCAAAATTTTTGTAGAAAGTCTGTGAGGAATGACTATACTGCCTATGTTTACAATTGAGGCCGAACTTCTCTGGCGTCTTTTGTGTGAATCAGTTAAAATCCTTACGGTTCCTGTCTTTACTTTTTACAAAACTCTCTAATTGTGGTAAAACTCTTAAAATACGCAATTAGAGTTTCCAGAAATGATTATAAACTTGTAAGAAACGCTTGAAATAAAAGTAAATGGATTCGTACTACATTTCCTGCCGTTTTTTAATCCCAGACATTACCAGTGGAAAGCTGGTAAATGACCACAAAACTGATAATATTTACAACTCCGGGCACTTTAGGGAGCGTGTTCACTTAAATTTGCTTTCAAATGTTAGGAATTCTTGATTATACAGCTCAAAATTTCTGTAGAAAGACTGTAAGTAAGGACTTCACTGCTAATGTTTACAATTGAGGCCGAACTTCTCTGGCGTCTTTTCTGAGATCAGTTAAAATCCTTACGGTTCCAGTACTTACTTGTTACAAAACTCTCTAATTGTGGTAAAACTCTTAAAATACGCAATTAGAGTTTCCAGAAATGATTATGTACTTGTAAGAAACGCTTGAAATAAAAGTAAATGGATTCTTACTACATTTCCTGCGGTTTTTTAATCCCAGACATTACCAGTGGAAAGCTGGTAAATGACCAGAAAACTGATAATATTTACAACTCCGGACACTTTAGGGAGCGTTTTCACTTGAATTTGCTTTCAAATGTTAGGAATTCATGTTTATACAGCTCAAAATTTTTGTAGAAAGTCTGTAAGGAATGTCTATACTGCCTATGTTTACAATTGAGGCCGAACTTCTCTGGCGTCTTTTGTGTGAATCAGTTAAAATCCTTACGGTTCCAGTACTTACTTGTTACAAAACTCTCTAATTGTGGTAAAACTCTTAAAATACGCAATTAGAGTTTCCAGAAATGATTATAAACTTGTAAGAAACCCTTTAATAAAAGTAAATGGATTCTTACTACATTTCCTGCCGTTTTTTAATCCCAGACATTACCAGTGGAAAGCTGGTAAAAGACCAGAAAACTGATAATATTTACAACTCCGGGCACTTTAGGGAGCGTTTTCACTTAAATTTGTCATCAAATGTTAGGCATTCATGTTTATACAGCTCAAAATTTTTGTAGAAAGTCTGTAAGGAATGTCTATACTGCCTATGTTTACAATTGAGGCCGAACTTCTCTGGCGTCTTTAGTGTGAATCAGTTAAAATCCTTACGATTCCAGTACTTACTTGTTACAAAACACTCTAATTGTGGTAAAACTCTTAAAATACGCAATTAGAGTTTCCAGAAATGATTATATACTTGTAAGAAACCCTTTAATAAAAGTAAATGGATTCTTACTACATTTCCTGCCGTTTTTTAATCCCAGACATTACCAGTGGAAAGCTGGTAAAAGACCAGAAAACTGATAATATTTACAACTCCGGGCACTTTAGGGAGCGTTTTCACTTAAATTTGTCATCAAATGTTAGGCATTCATGTTTATACAGCTCAAAATTTTTGTAGAAAGTCTGTAAGGAATGACTATACTGCCTATGTTTACAATTGAGGCCGAACTTCTCTGGCGTCTTTAGTGTGAATCAGTTAAAATCCTTACGATTCCAGTACTTACTTGTTACAAAACACTCTAATTGTGGTAAAACTCTTAAAATACGCAATTAGAGTTTCCAGAAATGATTATATACTTCTAAGAAACGTTTGAAATAAAAGTAAATCGATTGTTACTACATTTCCTGCTGTTTTTTAATCCCAGACATTACCAGTGGAAGTCTGGTAAATGACCAGAAAACTGATAATATTTACAACTCCGGGCACTTTATGGAGCGTTTTCACTTGAATTTGCTTTCAAATGTTAGGAATTCATGTCTATACACCTCAAAATTTCTGTAGAAAGTCTGTAAGGAATCCCTATACTGCCTATGTTTACAGTTGAGGCCGAACTTCTCTGGCGTCTTTTGTGTGAATCAGTTAAAATCCTTAAGGTTCCAGTACTTACTTGTTACAAAACTCTCTAATTGTGGTAAAACTCTTAAAATTCGCAATTAGAGTTTCCAGAAATGATTTTAAACTTATAAGAAACCCTTGAAATAAAAGTGAATGGATTCATACTACATTTCCTGCCGTTTTTTAATCCCAGACATTTCCAGTGGAAAGCTGGTAAATGACCAGAAAACTGATAATATTTACAACTCCGGGCACTTTAGGGAGCGTTTTCACTTAAATTTGCTTTCAAATGTTAGGAATTCTTGTTTATACACCTCAAAATTTCTGTAGAAAGTCTGTAAGGAATCCCTATACTGCCTATGTTTACAGTTGAGGCCGAACTTCTCTGGCGTCTTTTGTGTGAATCAGTTAAAATCCTTAAGGTTCCAGTACTTACTTGTTACAAAACTCTCTAATTGTGGTAAAACTCTTAAAATTCGCAATTAGAGTTTCCAGAAATGATTTTAAACTTATAAGAAACCCTTGAAATAAAAGTGAATGGATTCATACTACATTTCCTGCCGTTTTTTAATCCCAGACATTTCCAGTGGAAAGCTGGTAAATGACCAGAAAACTGATAATATTTACAACTCCGGGCACTTTAGGGAGCGTTTTCACTTAAATTTGCTTTCAAATGTTAGGAATTCTTGTTTATACAGCTCAAAATTTCTGTAGAAAGACTGTAAGTAAGGACTTCACTGCTAATGTTTACAATTGAGGCCGAACTTCTCTGGCGTCTTTTGTTTGAATCAGTTAATATCCTTAAGGTTCCAGTACTTACTTGTTACAAAACTCTCTAATTGTGGTAAATCTCTTAAAATACGCAATTAGAGTTTCCAGAAATGATTATAAACTTGTAAGAAACCCTTGAAATAAAAGTAAATGGATTCGTACTACATTTCCTGCCGTTTTTTAATCCCAGACATTACCAGAGGAAAGCTGGTAAATGACCACAAAACTGATAATATTTACAACTCCGGGCACTTTAGGGAGCGTTTTCACTTAAATTTGCTTTCAAATGTTAGGAATTCTTGTTTATACAGCTCAAAATTTCTGTAGAAAGTCTGTAAGTAAGGACTTCACTGCTAATGTTTACAATTGAGGCCGAACTTCTCTGGCGTCTTTAGTGTGAATCAGTTAAAATCCTTACGATTCCAGTACTTACTTGTTACAAAACACTCTAATTGTGGTAAAACTCTTAAAATACGCAATTAGAGTTTCCAGAAATGATTATATACTTGTAAGAAACCCTTTAATAAAAGTAAATGGATTCTTACTACATTTCCTGCCGTTTTTTAATCCCAGACATTACCAGTGGAAAGCTGGTAAAAGACCAGAAAACTGATAATATTTACAACTCCGGGCAATTTAGGGAGCGTTTTCACTTAAATTTGTCATCAAATGTTAGGCATTCATGTTTATACAGCTCAAAATTTTTGTAGAAAGTCTGTAAGGAATGACTATACTGCCTATGTTTACAATTGAGGCCGAACTTCTCTGGCGTCTTTAGTGTGAATCAGTTAAAATCCTTACGATTCCAGTACTTACTTGTTACAAAACACTCTAATTGTGGTAAAACTCTTAAAATACGCAATTAGAGTTTCCAGAAATGATTATATACTTGTAAGAAACGCTTGAAATAAAAGTAAATCGATTCTTACTACATTTCCTGCTGTTTTTTAATCCCAGACATTACCAGTGGAAATCTGGTAAATGACGAGAAAACTGATAATATTTACAACTCCGGGCACTTTAGGGAGCGTTTTCACTTGAATTTGCTTTCAAATGTTAGGAATTCATGTTTATACAGCTCAAAGTTTCTGTAGAAGGTCTGTAAGGAATGACTATACTGCCTATGCTTACAATTGAGGCCGAACTTCTCTGGCATCTTTTGTGTGAATCAGTTAAAATCCTTACGGTTCCAGGACTTACTTGTAACAAAACTCTCTAATTGTGGTAAAACTCTTAAAATACGCAATTTGAGTTTGCAGAAATGATTAAAAACTTGTAAGAAACCCTTGAAATAAAAGTAAATGGATTCGTACTACATTTCCTGCCATTTTTTAATCCCAGACATTACCAGTGGAAAGCTGGTAAATGACCAAAAACTGATAATATTTACAACTCCGGACACTTTAGGGAGCGTTTTCACTTGAATTTGCTTTCAAATGTTAGGAATTCATGGTTATACAGCTCAAAATTTCTGTAGAAAGACTGTAAGTAAGGACTTCACTGCGAAAGTTTACAACGGAGGCCGAACTTCTCTGGTGTCTTTTGTGTGAATCACTTAAAATCCTTACGGTTCCATTACTTACTTGTAAGAAAACTCTCTAATTTTGGAAAAACTCTTAAAATACGCAATTTGAGTTTCCAGAAACGATTAAAAACTTGTAAGAAACCCTTGAAATAAAAGTAAATGGATTCGAACTATATTTCCTGCCGTTTTTTTACTGACAGACATTACCAGAGGAAAGCTGGTAAATGACCAGAAAACTGATAATATTTACAACTCCGGAAACTTTAGGGAGCGTTTTCACTTGAATTTGCTTTCAAATATTAGGAATTCATGTTTATACAGCTCAAAATTTCTGTAGAAAGACTGTAAGTAAGGACTGCACTGCTAATGTTTACAATTGAAGCCAAATGTCTCTGGCGTCTTTTGTGTGAGTTAAAATCCTTATGGTTCCAGTACATACTTGTAACAAAACTCTCTAATTGTGGTAAAACTCTTAAAATACGCCATTAGAGTTTCCAGAAATGATTATAAACTTGTAAGAAACCCTTGAAATAAAAGTAAATGGATTCGTACGACATTTCCTGCCATTTTTTAATCCCAGACATTACCAGTGGAAAGCTGGTAAATGACCAAAAACTGATTATATTTACAACTCCGGAAACTTTAGGGAGCGTTTTCACTTGAATTAGCTTTCAAATGTTAGGAATTCATGTTTATACAGCTCAAAGTTTCTGTAGAAGGTCTGTAAGGAATGACTATACTGCCTATGTTTACAATTGAGGCCGAACTTCTCTGGCGTCTTTTGTGTGAATCAGTTAAAATCCTAACGGTTCCAGTACTTACTTGTAAGAAAACTCTCTAATTGTGGTAAAACTCTTAAAATACGCAATTTGAGTTTCCAGAAATGATTAAAAACTTGTAAGAAACCCTTGAAATAAAAGTAAATGGATTCGTACTACATTTCCTGCCGTTTTTTACTGACAGACATTACCAGTGGAAAGCTGGTAAATGACCAGAAAACTGATAATATTTACAACTCCGGACACTTTAGGGAGCGTTTTTACTTGAATTTGCTTTCAAATGTTAGGAATTCATGGTTATACAGCTCAAAATTTCTGTAGAAAGACTGTAAGTAAGGACTTCACTGCGAAAGTTTACAATGGAGGCCGAACTTCTCTGGCGTCTTTTGTGTGAATCACTTAAAATCCTTACGGTTCCATTACTTACTTGTAAGAAAACTCTCTAATTTTGGTAAAACTCTTAAAATACGCAATTTGAGTTTCCAGAAACGATTAAAAACTTGTAAGAAACCCTTGAAATAAAAGCAAATGGATTCGTACTACATTTCCTGCCGTTTTTTTACTGACAGACATTACCAGTGGAAAGCTGGTAAATGACCCAAACCTGATAATATTTACAACTCCGGACACTTTAGGGAGCGTTTTCACTTGAATTTGCTTTCAAATGTTAGGAATTCATATATATACAGCTCAAAATTTCTGTAGAAAGACTGTAAGTAAGGACTTCACTGTTAATGTTTACAATTGAGGCCGAACTTCTCTGGCGTCTTTTGTGTGAATCAGTTAAAATCCTAACCGTTCCAGTACTTACTTGTAACAAAACTCTCTAATTGTGGTAAAACTCTTAAAATACGCAATTAGAGTTTCCAGAAATGATTAAAAACTTGTAAGAAACCCTTGAAATAAAAGCAAATGGATTCGTAATACATTTCCTGCCGTTTTTTAATCCCAGACATTACCAGTGGAAAGCTGGTAAATGACAAGAAAACTGATAATATTTACAACTCCGGACACTTTAGGGAGTGTTTTCACTTGAATTTCCTTTCAAATGTTAGGAATTCATGGTTATACAGCTCAAAATTTCTGTAGAAAGACTGTAAGTAAGGACTTCACTGTTAATGTTTACAATTGAGGCCGAACTTCTCTGGCGTCTTTTTGTGAATCAGTTAAAATCCTAACGGTTCCAGTACTTACTTGTAAGAAAACTCTCTAATTGTGGTAAAACTCTTAAAATACACAATTAGAGTTTCCAGAAATGATTATAAACTTGTAAGAAACCCTTGAAATAAAAGTAAATGGATTCCTACTACATTTCCTGCCGTTTTTTAATCCCAGATTTTACCAGTGGAAAGCTGGTAAATGAACAAAAACTGATAATATTTACAACTCCGGACACTTTAGGGAGCGTTTTCAGTTGAATTTGCTTTCAAATGTTAGGAATTCATGTTTATACAGCTCAAAGTTTCTGTAGAAGGTCTGTAAGGAATGACTATACTGCCTATGCTTACAATTGAGGCCGAACTTCTCTGGCATCTTTTGTGTGAATCAGTTAAAATCCTTACGGTTCCAGGACTTACTTGTAACAAAACTCTCTAATTGTGGTAAAACTCTTAAAATACACAATTTGAGTTTCCAGAAATGATTAAAAACTTGTAAGAAACCCTTGAAATAAAAGCAAATGGATTCGTAATACATTTCCTGCCGTTTTTTAATCCCAGACATTACCAGTGGAAAGCTGGTAAATGACAAGAAAACTGATAATATTTACAACTCCGGACACTTTAGGGAGTGTTTTCACTTGAATTTCCTTTCAAATGTTAGGAATTCATGGTTATACAGCTCAAAATTTCTGTAGAAAGTCTGTAAGTAAGGACTTCACTGCTAATGTTTACAATTGAGGCCGAACTTCTCTGGCGTCTTTAGTGTGAATCAGTTAAAATCCTTACGATTCCAGTACTTACTTGTTACAAAACACTCTAATTGTGGTAAAACTCTTAAAATACGCAATTAGAGTTTCCAGAAATGATTATATACTTGTAAGAAACCCTTTAATAAAAGTAAATGGATTCTTACTACATTTCCTGCCGTTTTTTAATCCCAGACATTACCAGTGGAAAGCTGGTAAAAGACCAGAAAACTGATAATATTTACAACTCCGGGCAATTTAGGGAGCGTTTTCACTTAAATTTGTCATCAAATGTTAGGCATTCATGTTTATACAGCTCAAAATTTTTGTAGAAAGTCTGTAAGGAATGACTATACTGCCTATGTTTACAATTGAGGCCGAACTTCTCTGGCGTCTTTAGTGTGAATCAGTTAAAATCCTTACGATTCCAGTACTTACTTGTTACAAAACACTCTAATTGTGGTAAAACTCTTAAAATACGCAATTAGAGTTTCCAGAAATGATTATATACTTGTAAGAAACGTTTGAAATAAAAGTAAATGGATTCTTACTACATTTCCTGCCGTTTTTTAATCCCAGACATTACCAGTGGAAGTCTGGTAAATGACCAGAAAACTGATAATATTTACAACCTCGGGCACTTTATGGAGCGTTTTCACTTGAATTTGCTTTCAAATGTTAGGAATTCATGTTTATACACCTCAAAATTTCTGTAGAAAGTCTGTAAGGAATCCCTATACTGCCTATGTTTACAGTTGAGGCCGAACTTCTCTGGCGTCTTTTGTGTGAATCAGTTAAAATCCTTACGATTCCAGTACTTACTTGTTACAAAACACTCTAATTGTGGTAAAACTCTTAAAATACGCAATTAGAGTTTCCAGAAATGATTATATACTTGTAAGAAACCCTTTAATAAAAGTAAATGGATTCTTACTACATTTCCTGCCGTTTTTTAATCCCAGACATTACCAGTGGAAAGCTGGTAAAAGACCAGAAAACTGATAATATTTACAACTCCGGGCACTTTAGGGAGCGTTTTCACTTAAATTTGTCATCAAATGTTAGGCATTCATGTTTATACAGCTCAAAATTTTTGTAGAAAGTCTGTAAGGAATGACTATACTGCCTATGTTTACAATTGAGGCCGAACTTCTCTGGCGTCTTTAGTGTGAATCAGTTAAAATCCTTACGATTCCAGTACTTACTTGTTACAAAACACTCTAATTGTGGTAAAACTCTTAAAATACGCAATTAGAGTTTCCAGAAATGATTATATACTTCTAAGAAACGTTTGAAATAAAAGTAAATCGATTGTTACTACATTTCCTGCTGTTTTTTAATCCCAGACATTACCAGTGGAAGTCTGGTAAATGACCAGAAAACTGATAATATTTACAACTCCGGGCACTTTATGGAGCGTTTTCACTTGAATTTGCTTTCAAATGTTAGGAATTCATGTCTATACACCTCAAAATTTCTGTAGAAAGTCTGTAAGGAATCCCTATACTGCCTATGTTTACAGTTGAGGCCGAACTTCTCTGGCGTCTTTTGTGTGAATCAGTTAAAATCCTTAAGGTTCCAGTACTTACTTGTTACAAAACTCTCTAATTGTGGTAAAACTCTTAAAATTCGCAATTAGAGTTTCCAGAAATGATTTTAAACTTATAAGAAACCCTTGAAATAAAAGTGAATGGATTCATACTACATTTCCTGCCGTTTTTTAATCCCAGACATTTCCAGTGGAAAGCTGGTAAATGACCAGAAAACTGATAATATTTACAACTCCGGGCACTTTAGGGAGCGTTTTCACTTAAATTTGCTTTCAAATGTTAGGAATTCTTGTTTATACACCTCAAAATTTCTGTAGAAAGTCTGTAAGGAATCCCTATACTGCCTATGTTTACAGTTGAGGCCGAACTTCTCTGGCGTCTTTTGTGTGAATCAGTTAAAATCCTTAAGGTTCCAGTACTTACTTGTTACAAAACTCTCTAATTGTGGTAAAACTCTTAAAATTCGCAATTAGAGTTTCCAGAAATGATTTTAAACTTATAAGAAACCCTTGAAATAAAAGTGAATGGATTCATACTACATTTCCTGCCGTTTTTTAATCCCAGACATTTCCAGTGGAAAGCTGGTAAATGACCAGAAAACTGATAATATTTACAACTCCGGGCACTTTAGGGAGCGTTTTCACTTAAATTTGCTTTCAAATGTTAGGAATTCTTGTTTATACAGCTCAAAATTTCTGTAGAAAGACTGTAAGTAAGGACTTCACTGCTAATGTTTACAATTGAGGCCGAACTTCTCTGGCGTCTTTTGTTTGAATCAGTTAATATCCTTAAGGTTCCAGTACTTACTTGTTACAAAACTCTCTAATTGTGGTAAATCTCTTAAAATACGCAATTAGAGTTTCCAGAAATGATTATAAACTTGTAAGAAACCCTTGAAATAAAAGTAAATGGATTCGTACTACATTTCCTGCCGTTTTTTAATCCCAGACATTACCAGAGGAAAGCTGGTAAATGACCACAAAACTGATAATATTTACAACTCCGGGCACTTTAGGGAGCGTTTTCACTTAAATTTGCTTTCAAATGTTAGGAATTCTTGTTTATACAGCTCAAAATTTCTGTAGAAAGTCTGTAAGTAAGGACTTCACTGCTAATGTTTACAATTGAGGCCGAACTTCTCTGGCGTCTTTAGTGTGAATCAGTTAAAATCCTTACGATTCCAGTACTTACTTGTTACAAAACACTCTAATTGTGGTAAAACTCTTAAAATACGCAATTAGAGTTTCCAGAAATGATTATATACTTGTAAGAAACCCTTTAATAAAAGTAAATGGATTCTTACTACATTTCCTGCCGTTTTTTAATCCCAGACATTACCAGTGGAAAGCTGGTAAAAGACCAGAAAACTGATAATATTTACAACTCCGGGCAATTTAGGGAGCGTTTTCACTTAAATTTGTCATCAAATGTTAGGCATTCATGTTTATACAGCTCAAAATTTTTGTAGAAAGTCTGTAAGGAATGACTATACTGCCTATGTTTACAATTGAGGCCGAACTTCTCTGGCGTCTTTAGTGTGAATCAGTTAAAATCCTTACGATTCCAGTACTTACTTGTTACAAAACACTCTAATTGTGGTAAAACTCTTAAAATACGCAATTAGAGTTTCCAGAAATGATTATATACTTGTAAGAAACGCTTGAAATAAAAGTAAATCGATTCTTACTACATTTCCTGCTGTTTTTTAATCCCAGACATTACCAGTGGAAATCTGGTAAATGACGAGAAAACTGATAATATTTACAACTCCGGGCACTTTAGGGAGCGTTTTCACTTGAATTTGCTTTCAAATGTTAGGAATTCATGTTTATACACCTCAAAATTTCTGTAGAAAGTCTGTAAGGAATCCCTATACTGCCTATGTTTACAGTTGAGGCCGAACTTCTCTGGCGTCTTTTGTGTGAATCAGTTAAAATCCTTAAAGTTCCAGTACTTACTTGTTACAAAACTCTCTAATTGTGGTAAAACTCTTAAAATTCGCAATTAGAGTTTCCAGAAATGATTTTAAACTTATAAGAAACCCTTGAAATAAAAGTGAATGGATTCATACTACATTTCCTGCCGTTTTTTAATCCCAGACATTTCCAGTGGAAAGCTGGTAAATGACCAGAAAACTGATAATATTTACAACTCCGGGCACTTTAGGGAGCGTTTTCACTTAAATTTGTCATCAAATGTTAGGCATTCATGTTTATACAGCTCAAAATTTTTGTAGAAAGTCTGTGAGGAATGACTATACTGCCTATGTTTACAATTGAGGCCGAACTTCTCTGGCGTCTTTTGTGTGAATCAGTTAAAATCCTTACGGTTCCTGTCTTTACTTTTTACAAAACTCTCTAATTGTGGTAAAACTCTTAAAATACGCAATTAGAGTTTCCAGAAATGATTATAAACTTGTAAGAAACGCTTGAAATAAAAGTAAATGGATTCGTACTACATTTCCTGCCGTTTTTTAATCCCAGACATTACCAGTGGAAAGCTGGTAAATGACCACAAAACTGATAATATTTACAACTCCGGGCACTTTAGGGAGCGTGTTCACTTAAATTTGCTTTCAAATGTTAGGAATTCTTGATTATACAGCTCAAAATTTCTGTAGAAAGACTGTAAGTAAGGACTTCACTGCTAATGTTTACAATTGAGGTCGAACTTCTCTGCCGTCTTTTCTGAGATCAGTTAAAATCCTTACGGTTCCAGTACTTACTTGTTACAAAACTCTCTAATTGTGGTAAAACTCTTAAAATACGCAATTAGAATTTCCAGAAATGATTATGTACTTGTAAGAAACGCTTGAAATAAAAGTAAATGGATTCTTACTACATTTCCTGCGGTTTTTTAATCCCAGACATTACCAGTGGAAAGCTGGTAAATGACCAGAAAACTGATAATATTTACAACTCCGGACACTTTAGGGAGCGTTTTCACTTGAATTTGCTTTCAAATGTTAGGAATTCATGTTTATACAGCTCAAAATTTCTGTAGAAAGACTGTAAGGAATGACTATACTACGTATGTTTACAATTGAGGCCGAACTTCTCTGGCGTCTTTTGTGTGAATCAGTTAAAATCCTTACGGTTCCAGTACTTACTTGTTACAAAACTCTCTAATTGTGGTAAAACTCTTAAAATACGCAATTAGAGTTTCCAGAAATGATTATAAACTTGTAAGAAACCCTTTAATAAAAGTAAATGGATTCTTACTACATTTCCTGCCGTTTTTTAATCCCAGACATTACCAGTGGAAAGCTGGTAAAAGACCAGAAAACTGATAATATTTACAACTCCGGGCACTTTAGGGAGCGTTTTCACTTAAATTTGTCATCAAATGTTAGGCATTCATGTTTATACAGCTCAAAATTTTTGTAGAAAGTCTGTAAGGAATGTCTATACTGCCTATGTTTACAATTGAGGCCGAACTTCTCTGGCGTCTTTAGTGTGAATCAGTTAAAATCCTTACGATTCCAGTACTTACTTGTTACAAAACACTCTAATTGTGGTAAAACTCTTAAAATACGCAATTAGAGTTTCCAGAAATGATTATATACTTGTAAGAAACCCTTTAATAAAAGTAAATGGATTCTTACTACATTTCCTGCCGTTTTTTAATCCCAGACATTACCAGTGGAAAGCTGGTAAAAGACCAGAAAACTGATAATATTTACAACTCCGGGCACTTTAGGGAGCGTTTTCACTTAA
Source organism: Myotis daubentonii (assembly GCF_963259705.1). Lineage (NCBI taxonomy): Eukaryota > Metazoa > Chordata > Mammalia > Chiroptera > Vespertilionidae > Myotis > Myotis daubentonii. The sequence goes on along the minus strand of NC_081843.1, from coordinate 1,376,103 downwards.
ATTTGTCATCAAATGTTAGGCATTCATGTTTATACAGCTCAAAATTTTTGTAGAAAGTCTGTAAGGAATGACTATACTGCCTATGTTTACAATTGAGGCCGAACTTCTCTGGCGTCTTTAGTGTGAATCAGTTAAAATCCTTACGATTCCAGTACTTACTTGTTACAAAACACTCTAATTGTGGTAAAACTCTTAAAATACGCAATTAGAGTTTCCAGAAATGATTATATACTTGTAAGAAACGTTTGAAATAAAAGTAAATGGATTCTTACTACATTTCCTGCCGTTTTTTAATCCCAGACATTACCAGTGGAAGTCTGGTAAATGACCAGAAAACTGATAATATTTACAACCTCGGGCACTTTATGGAGCGTTTTCACTTGAATTTGCTTTCAAATGTTAGGAATTCATGTTTATACACCTCAAAATTTCTGTAGAAAGTCTGTAAGGAATCCCTATACTGCCTATGTTTACAGTTGAGGCCGAACTTCTCTGGCGTCTTTTGTGTGAATCAGTTAAAATCCTTACGATTCCAGTACTTACTTGTTACAAAACACTCTAATTGTGGTAAAACTCTTAAAATACGCAATTAGAGTTTCCAGAAATGATTATATACTTGTAAGAAACCCTTTAATAAAAGTAAATGGATTCTTACTACATTTCCTGCCGTTTTTTAATCCCAGACATTACCAGTGGAAAGCTGGTAAAAGACCAGAAAACTGATAATATTTACAACTCCGGGCACTTTAGGGAGCGTTTTCACTTAAATTTGTCATCAAATGTTAGGCATTCATGTTTATACAGCTCAAAATTTTTGTAGAAAGTCTGTAAGGAATGACTATACTGCCTATGTTTACAATTGAGGCCGAACTTCTCTGGCGTCTTTAGTGTGAATCAGTTAAAATCCTTACGATTCCAGTACTTACTTGTTACAAAACACTCTAATTGTGGTAAAACTCTTAAAATACGCAATTAGAGTTTCCAGAAATGATTATATACTTCTAAGAAACGTTTGAAATAAAAGTAAATCGATTGTTACTACATTTCCTGCTGTTTTTTAATCCCAGACATTACCAGTGGAAGTCTGGTAAATGACCAGAAAACTGATAATATTTACAACTCCGGGCACTTTATGGAGCGTTTTCACTTGAATTTGCTTTCAAATGTTAGGAATTCATGTCTATACACCTCAAAATTTCTGTAGAAAGTCTGTAAGGAATCCCTATACTGCCTATGTTTACAGTTGAGGCCGAACTTCTCTGGCGTCTTTTGTGTGAATCAGTTAAAATCCTTAAGGTTCCAGTACTTACTTGTTACAAAACTCTCTAATTGTGGTAAAACTCTTAAAATTCGCAATTAGAGTTTCCAGAAATGATTTTAAACTTATAAGAAACCCTTGAAATAAAAGTGAATGGATTCATACTACATTTCCTGCCGTTTTTTAATCCCAGACATTTCCAGTGGAAAGCTGGTAAATGACCAGAAAACTGATAATATTTACAACTCCGGGCACTTTAGGGAGCGTTTTCACTTAAATTTGCTTTCAAATGTTAGGAATTCTTGTTTATACACCTCAAAATTTCTGTAGAAAGTCTGTAAGGAATCCCTATACTGCCTATGTTTACAGTTGAGGCCGAACTTCTCTGGCGTCTTTTGTGTGAATCAGTTAAAATCCTTAAGGTTCCAGTACTTACTTGTTACAAAACTCTCTAATTGTGGTAAAACTCTTAAAATTCGCAATTAGAGTTTCCAGAAATGATTTTAAACTTATAAGAAACCCTTGAAATAAAAGTGAATGGATTCATACTACATTTCCTGCCGTTTTTTAATCCCAGACATTTCCAGTGGAAAGCTGGTAAATGACCAGAAAACTGATAATATTTACAACTCCGGGCACTTTAGGGAGCGTTTTCACTTAAATTTGCTTTCAAATGTTAGGAATTCTTGTTTATACAGCTCAAAATTTCTGTAGAAAGACTGTAAGTAAGGACTTCACTGCTAATGTTTACAATTGAGGCCGAACTTCTCTGGCGTCTTTTGTTTGAATCAGTTAATATCCTTAAGGTTCCAGTACTTACTTGTTACAAAACTCTCTAATTGTGGTAAATCTCTTAAAATACGCAATTAGAGTTTCCAGAAATGATTATAAACTTGTAAGAAACCCTTGAAATAAAAGTAAATGGATTCGTACTACATTTCCTGCCGTTTTTTAATCCCAGACATTACCAGAGGAAAGCTGGTAAATGACCACAAAACTGATAATATTTACAACTCCGGGCACTTTAGGGAGCGTTTTCACTTAAATTTGCTTTCAAATGTTAGGAATTCTTGTTTATACAGCTCAAAATTTCTGTAGAAAGTCTGTAAGTAAGGACTTCACTGCTAATGTTTACAATTGAGGCCGAACTTCTCTGGCGTCTTTAGTGTGAATCAGTTAAAATCCTTACGATTCCAGTACTTACTTGTTACAAAACACTCTAATTGTGGTAAAACTCTTAAAATACGCAATTAGAGTTTCCAGAAATGATTATATACTTGTAAGAAACCCTTTAATAAAAGTAAATGGATTCTTACTACATTTCCTGCCGTTTTTTAATCCCAGACATTACCAGTGGAAAGCTGGTAAAAGACCAGAAAACTGATAATATTTACAACTCCGGGCAATTTAGGGAGCGTTTTCACTTAAATTTGTCATCAAATGTTAGGCATTCATGTTTATACAGCTCAAAATTTTTGTAGAAAGTCTGTAAGGAATGACTATACTGCCTATGTTTACAATTGAGGCCGAACTTCTCTGGCGTCTTTAGTGTGAATCAGTTAAAATCCTTACGATTCCAGTACTTACTTGTTACAAAACACTCTAATTGTGGTAAAACTCTTAAAATACGCAATTAGAGTTTCCAGAAATGATTATATACTTGTAAGAAACGCTTGAAATAAAAGTAAATCGATTCTTACTACATTTCCTGCTGTTTTTTAATCCCAGACATTACCAGTGGAAATCTGGTAAATGACGAGAAAACTGATAATATTTACAACTCCGGGCACTTTAGGGAGCGTTTTCACTTGAATTTGCTTTCAAATGTTAGGAATTCATGTTTATACACCTCAAAATTTCTGTAGAAAGTCTGTAAGGAATCCCTATACTGCCTATGTTTACAGTTGAGGCCGAACTTCTCTGGCGTCTTTTGTGTGAATCAGTTAAAATCCTTAAAGTTCCAGTACTTACTTGTTACAAAACTCTCTAATTGTGGTAAAACTCTTAAAATTCGCAATTAGAGTTTCCAGAAATGATTTTAAACTTATAAGAAACCCTTGAAATAAAAGTGAATGGATTCATACTACATTTCCTGCCGTTTTTTAATCCCAGACATTTCCAGTGGAAAGCTGGTAAATGACCAGAAAACTGATAATATTTACAACTCCGGGCACTTTAGGGAGCGTTTTCACTTAAATTTGTCATCAAATGTTAGGCATTCATGTTTATACAGCTCAAAATTTTTGTAGAAAGTCTGTGAGGAATGACTATACTGCCTATGTTTACAATTGAGGCCGAACTTCTCTGGCGTCTTTTGTGTGAATCAGTTAAAATCCTTACGGTTCCTGTCTTTACTTTTTACAAAACTCTCTAATTGTGGTAAAACTCTTAAAATACGCAATTAGAGTTTCCAGAAATGATTATAAACTTGTAAGAAACGCTTGAAATAAAAGTAAATGGATTCGTACTACATTTCCTGCCGTTTTTTAATCCCAGACATTACCAGTGGAAAGCTGGTAAATGACCACAAAACTGATAATATTTACAACTCCGGGCACTTTAGGGAGCGTGTTCACTTAAATTTGCTTTCAAATGTTAGGAATTCTTGATTATACAGCTCAAAATTTCTGTAGAAAGACTGTAAGTAAGGACTTCACTGCTAATGTTTACAATTGAGGTCGAACTTCTCTGCCGTCTTTTCTGAGATCAGTTAAAATCCTTACGGTTCCAGTACTTACTTGTTACAAAACTCTCTAATTGTGGTAAAACTCTTAAAATACGCAATTAGAATTTCCAGAAATGATTATGTACTTGTAAGAAACGCTTGAAATAAAAGTAAATGGATTCTTACTACATTTCCTGCGGTTTTTTAATCCCAGACATTACCAGTGGAAAGCTGGTAAATGACCAGAAAACTGATAATATTTACAACTCCGGACACTTTAGGGAGCGTTTTCACTTGAATTTGCTTTCAAATGTTAGGAATTCATGTTTATACAGCTCAAAATTTCTGTAGAAAGACTGTAAGGAATGACTATACTACGTATGTTTACAATTGAGGCCGAACTTCTCTGGCGTCTTTTGTGTGAATCAGTTAAAATCCTTACGGTTCCAGTACTTACTTGTTACAAAACTCTCTAATTGTGGTAAAACTCTTAAAATACGCAATTAGAGTTTCCAGAAATGATTATAAACTTGTAAGAAACCCTTTAATAAAAGTAAATGGATTCTTACTACATTTCCTGCCGTTTTTTAATCCCAGACATTACCAGTGGAAAGCTGGTAAAAGACCAGAAAACTGATAATATTTACAACTCCGGGCACTTTAGGGAGCGTTTTCACTTAAATTTGTCATCAAATGTTAGGCATTCATGTTTATACAGCTCAAAATTTTTGTAGAAAGTCTGTAAGGAATGTCTATACTGCCTATGTTTACAATTGAGGCCGAACTTCTCTGGCGTCTTTAGTGTGAATCAGTTAAAATCCTTACGATTCCAGTACTTACTTGTTACAAAACACTCTAATTGTGGTAAAACTCTTAAAATACGCAATTAGAGTTTCCAGAAATGATTATATACTTGTAAGAAACCCTTTAATAAAAGTAAATGGATTCTTACTACATTTCCTGCCGTTTTTTAATCCCAGACATTACCAGTGGAAAGCTGGTAAAAGACCAGAAAACTGATAATATTTACAACTCCGGGCACTTTAGGGAGCGTTTTCACTTAAATTTGTCATCAAATGTTAGGCATTCATGTTTATACAGCTCAAAATTTTTGTAGAAAGTCTGTAAGGAATGACTATACTGCCTATGTTTACAATTGAGGCCGAACTTCTCTGGCGTCTTTAGTGTGAATCAGTTAAAATCCTTACGATTCCAGTACTTACTTGTTACAAAACACTCTAATTGTGGTAAAACTCTTAAAATACGCAATTAGAGTTTCCAGAAATGATTATATACTTGTAAGAAACGTTTGAAATAAAAGTAAATGGATTCTTACTACATTTCCTGCCGTTTTTTAATCCCAGACATTACCAGTGGAAGTCTGGTAAATGACCAGAAAACTGATAATATTTACAACCTCGGGCACTTTATGGAGCGTTTTCACTTGAATTTGCTTTCAAATGTTAGGAATTCATGTTTATACACCTCAAAATTTCTGTAGAAAGTCTGTAAGGAATCCCTATACTGCCTATGTTTACAGTTGAGGCCGAACTTCTCTGGCGTCTTTTGTGTGAATCAGTTAAAATCCTTAAGGTTCCAGTACTTACTTGTTACAAAACACTCTAATTGTGGTAAAACTCTTAAAATTCGCAATTAGAGTTTCCAGAAATGATTTTAAACTTATAAGAAACCCTTGAAATAAAAGTGAATGGATTCATACTACATTTCCTGCCGTTTTTTAATCCCAGACATTTCCAGTGGAAAGCTGGTAAATGACCAGAAAACTGATAATATTTACAACTCCGGGCACTTTAGGGAGCGTTTTCACTTAAATTTGCTTTCAAATGTTAGGAATTCTTGTTTATACAGCTCAAAATTTCTGTAGAAAGACTGTAAGTAAGGACTTCACTGCTAATGTTTACAATTGAGGCCGAACTTCTCTGGCGTCTTTTGTGTGAATCAGTTAAAATCCTTAAGGTTCCAGTACTTACTTGTTACAAAACTCTCTAATTGTGGTAAATCTCTTAAAATACGCAATTAGAGTTTCCAGAAATGATTATAAACTTGTAAGAAACCCTTGAAATAAAAGTAAATGGATTCGTACTACATTTCCTGCCGTTTTTTAATCCCAGACATTACCAGAGGAAAGCTGGTAAATGACCACAAAACTGATAATATTTACAACTCCGGGCACTTTAGGGAGCGTTTTCACTTAAATTTGCTTTCAAATGTTAGGAATTCATGTTTATACACCTCAAAATTTCTGTAGAAAGTCTGTAAGGAATCCCTATACTGCCTATGTTTACAGTTGAGGCCGAACTTCTCTGGCGTCTTTTGTGTGAATCAGTTAAAATCCTTAAGGTTCCAGTACTTACTTGTTACAAAACTCTCTAATTGTGGTAAAACTCTTAAAATTCGCAATTAGAGTTTCCAGAAATGATTTTAAACTTATAAGAAACCCTTGAAATAAAAGTGAATGGATTCATACTACATTTCCTGCCGTTTTTTAATCCCAGACATTTCCAGTGGAAAGCTGGTAAATGACCAGAAAACTGATAATATTTACAACTCCGGGCACTTTAGGGAGCGTTTTCACTTAAATTTGCTTTCAAATGTTAGGAATTCTTGTTTATACAGCTCAAAATTTCTGTAGAAAGACTGTAAGTAAGGACTTCACTGCTAATGTTTACAATTGAGGCCGAACTTCTCTGGCGTCTTTTGTTTGAATCAGTTAATATCCTTAAGGTTCCAGTACTTACTTGTTACAAAACTCTCTAATTGTGGTAAATCTCTTAAAATACGCAATTAGAGTTTCCAGAAATGATTATAAACTTGTAAGAAACCCTTGAAATAAAAGTAAATGGATTCGTACTACATTTCCTGCCGTTTTTTAATCCCAGACATTACCAGAGGAAAGCTGGTAAATGACCACAAAACTGATAATATTTACAACTCCGGGCACTTTAGGGAGCGTTTTCACTTAAATTTGCTTTCAAATGTTAGGAATTCTTGTTTATACAGCTCAAAATTTCTGTAGAAAGTCTGTAAGTAAGGACTTCACTGCTAATGTTTACAATTGAGGCCGAACTTCTCTGGCGTCTTTAGTGTGAATCAGTTAAAATCCTTACGATTCCAGTACTTACTTGTTACAAAACACTCTAATTGTGGTAAAACTCTTAAAATACGCAATTAGAGTTTCCAGAAATGATTATATACTTGTAAGAAACCCTTTAATAAAAGTAAATGGATTCTTACTACATTTCCTGCCGTTTTTTAATCCCAGACATTACCAGTGGAAAGCTGGTAAAAGACCAGAAAACTGATAATATTTACAACTCCGGGCAATTTAGGGAGCGTTTTCACTTAAATTTGTCATCAAATGTTAGGCATTCATGTTTATACAGCTCAAAATTTTTGTAGAAAGTCTGTAAGGAATGACTATACTGCCTATGTTTACAATTGAGGCCGAACTTCTCTGGCGTCTTTAGTGTGAATCAGTTAAAATCCTTACGATTCCAGTACTTACTTGTTACAAAACACTCTAATTGTGGTAAAACTCTTAAAATACGCAATTAGAGTTTCCAGAAATGATTATATACTTGTAAGAAACGCTTGAAATAAAAGTAAATCGATTCTTACTACATTTCCTGCTGTTTTTTAATCCCAGACATTACCAGTGGAAATCTGGTAAATGACGAGAAAACTGATAATATTTACAACTCCGGGCACTTTAGGGAGCGTTTTCACTTGAATTTGCTTTCAAATGTTAGGAATTCATGTTTATACACCTCAAAATTTCTGTAGAAAGTCTGTAAGGAATCCCTATACTGCCTATGTTTACAGTTGAGGCCGAACTTCTCTGGCGTCTTTTGTGTGAATCAGTTAAAATCCTTAAGGTTCCAGTACTTACTTGTTACAAAACTCTCTAATTGTGGTAAAACTCTTAAAATTCGCAATTAGAGTTTCCAGAAATGATTTTAAACTTATAAGAAACCCTTGAAATAAAAGTGAATGGATTCATACTACATTTCCTGCCGTTTTTTAATCCCAGACATTTCCAGTGGAAAGCTGGTAAATGACCAGAAAACTGATAATATTTACAACTCCGGGCACTTTAGGGAGCGTTTTCACTTAAATTTGTCATCAAATGTTAGGCATTCATGTTTATACAGCTCAAAATTTTTGTAGAAAGTCTGTGAGGAATGACTATACTGCCTATGTTTACAATTGAGGCCGAACTTCTCTGGCGTCTTTTGTGTGAATCAGTTAAAATCCTTACGGTTCCTGTCTTTACTTTTTACAAAACTCTCTAATTGTGGTAAAACTCTTAAAATACGCAATTAGAGTTTCCAGAAATGATTATAAACTTGTAAGAAACGCTTGAAATAAAAGTAAATGGATTCGTACTACATTTCCTGCCGTTTTTTAATCCCAGACATTACCAGTGGAAAGCTGTTAAATGACCACAAAACTGATAATATTTACAACTCCGGGCACTTTAGGGAGCGTGTTCACTTAAATTTGCTTTCAAATGTTAGGAATTCTTGATTATACAGCTCAAAATTTCTGTAGAAGACTGTAAGTAAGGACTTCACTGCTAATGTTTACAATTGAGGCCGAACTTCTCTGGCGTCTTTTCTGAGATCAGTTAAAATCCTTACGGTTCCAGTACTTACTTGTTACAAAACTCTCTAATTGTGGTAAAACTCTTAAAATACGCAATTAGAATTTCCAGAAATGATTATGTACTTGTAAGAAACGCTTGAAATAAAAGTAAATGGATTCTTACTACATTTCCTGCGGTTTTTTAATCCCAGACATTATCAGTGGAAAGCTGGTAAATGACCAGAAAACTGATAATATTTACAAATCCGGACACTTTAGGGAGCGTTTTCACTTGAATTTGCTTTCAAATGTTAGGAATTCATGTTTATACAGCTCAAAATTTCTGTAGAAAGACTGTAAGGAATGACTATACTACGTATGTTTACAATTGAGGCCGAACTTCTCTGGCGTCTTTTGTGTGAATCAGTTAAAATCCTTACGGTTCCAGTACTTACTTGTTACAAAACTCTCTAATTGTGGTAAAACTCTTAAAATACGCAATTAGAGTTTCCAGAAATGATTATAAACTTGTAAGAAACCCTTTAATAAAAGTAAATGGATTCTTACTACATTTCCTGCCGTTTTTTAATCCCAGACATTACCAGTGGAAAGCTGGTAAAAGACCAGAAAACTGATAATATTTACAACTCCGGGCACTTTAGGGAGCGTTTTCACTTAAATTTGTCATCAAATGTTAGGCATTCATGTTTATACAGCTCAAAATTTTTGTAGAAAGTCTGTAAGGAATGTCTATACTGCCTATGTTTACAATTGAGGCCGAACTTCTCTGGCGTCTTTAGTGTGAATCAGTTAAAATCCTTACGATTCCAGTACTTACTTGTTACAAAACACTCTAATTGTGGTAAAACTCTTAAAATACGCAATTAGAGTTTCCAGAAATGATTATATACTTGTAAGAAACCCTTGTAATAAAAGTAAGTGGATTCGTACTACATTTCCTGCCATTTTTTAATCCCAGACATTACCAGTGAAAAGCTGGTAAATGACCAGAAAACTGATAATATTTACAACTCCGGACAATTTGGGGAGCGTTTTCACTTGAATTTGATTTCAAATGTTAGGAATTCATGTTTATACAGCTCAAAGTTTCTATAGGAAGTCTCTAAGGAATGACTATATTGCCTATGTTTACAATTGAGGCCGAACTTCTCTGGCGTCTTTTGTGTGAATGAGTTAAAATCCTTACGGTTCCAGTACTTACTTGTAGGAAAACTCTCTAATTGTGGTAAAACTCTTAAAATACGCAATTAGAGTTTCCGGATATGATTATAAACTTGTAAGAAACCCTACAAATAAAAGTAAATAGATTCATACTACATTTCCTGCCGTTTTTTAATCCCAGACATTACCAGTTGAAAGCTGGTAAATGACCCAAACCTGATAATATTTACAACTCCGGATACTTTAGGGAGCGTTTTCACTTGAATTTCCTTTCAAATGTTAGCAATTAATGTTTATACAGCTCAAAGTTTCTGAAGGAAGACTGTAAGTAAGGATTTAACTGCTAATGTTTACAATTGAGGCCGAACTTCTCTGGCGTCTTTCATGTGAATGAGTTAAAATCCTTACGGTTCCAGTACTTACTTGTAAGAAAACTCTCAAATTTTGGTAAAACTCTTAAAATACGCAATAAGAGTTTCCAGAAATGATTATAAACTTGTAAGAAACCCTTGAAATAAAAGTAAATGGATTCGTACTACATTTCCTGCCGTTTTTTACTGACAGACATTTACCAGTGGAAAGCTGGTAAATGACCAGAAAACTGATAATATTTACAACTCCGGACACTATAGGGAGCGTATTCACATGAATTTGCTTTCAAATGTTAGGAATTCATGTTTATACAGCTCAAAGTTTCTGTATAAAGTTTGTAAGGAATGACTATACTGCCTATGTTACAAATTGAGGCCGAACTTCTCTGGCGTCTTTTGTGTGAATCAGTTAATATCCTTACGGTTCCAGTACTTACTTGTAACTAAACTCTCTAATTGCCGTAAAACTCTTAAAATACGCAATAAGAGTTTCCAGAAATGATTATAAACTTGTAAGAAACCCTTGAAATAAAAGTAAATGGATTCGTACTACATTTCCTGCCGTTTTTTAATCCCAGACATTACCAGTGGAAAGCTGGTAAATGACCAGAAAACTGATAATATTTACAACTCCGGACACTTTAGGGACCATTTTCACTTGAATTTGCTTTCAAATGTTAGGAATTTATGGTTATACAGCTCAAAATTTCTGTAGAAAGTCTGTAAGGAATGACTATACTGCCTATGTTTCCAATTGAGGCCGAACTTCTCTGGCGTCTTTTGTGTGAATCAGTTAAAATCCTTAGGGTTCCAGTACTTACTTGTTACAAAACTCTCTAATTGTGGTAAAACTCTTAAAATACGCAATTAGAGTTTCCTGAAATGATTAAAAACTTGTAAGAAACCCTTGAAATAAAAGTAAATGGATTCGTACTACATTTCCTGCCGTTTTTAATCCCAGACATTACCAGTGGAAAGCTGGTAAATGACCAGAAAACTGATAATATTTACAAGTCCGGACACTTTAGGGAGCTTTTTCACTTGAATTTGCTTTCAAATGTTAGGAATTCATGTTTATACAGCTCAAAATTTCTGTAGAAAGTCTGTAAGGAATGACTATACTGCCTATGTTTACAATTGAGGCCGAACTTCTCTGGCGTCTTTTGTGTGAATCAGTTAAAATCCTTAGGGTTCCAGTACTTACTTCCAACGAACTCTCTAATTGTGGTAAAACTCTTAAAATACGCAATTAGAGTTTTCAGAAATGATTATAAACTTGTAAGAAACCCTTGAAATAAAAGTAAATGGATTCGTACTACATTTCCTGCCGTTTTTTACTGACAGACATTACAAGTGGAAAGCTGGTAAATGACAAGAAAACTGATAATATTTACAACTCCGGACACTTTAGGGAGCGTTTTCACTTGAATTTGCTTTCAAATGTTAGGAATTCATGTTTATACAGCTCAAAGTTTCTGTAGAAACTCTGTAAGGAATGACTATACTGCCTATGTTTACAATTGAGGCCGAACTTCTCTGGCGTCTCTTGTGTGAAATAGTTAAAATCCTTAAGGTTCCAGTACTTACTTGTAGGAAAACTCTCTAATTGTAGTAAAACTCTTAAAATACACAATTAGAGTTTCCGGAAATGATTAAAAACTTGTAAGAAACCCTTGAAATAAAAGTAAATGGATTCGTACTACATTTCCTGCCGTTTTTAATCCGAGATATTACCAGTTGAAAGCTGGTAAATGACCAGAAAACTGATAATATTTACACCTCCGGACACTTTAGGGAGCGTTTTCACTTGAGTTTGCTTTCAAATGTTAGGAATTCATGTGTATACAGCTCAAAATTTCTGTAGAAAGTCTGTAAGGAATGACTATACTGCCTATGTTTACAATTGAGGCCGAACTTCTCTGGCGTCTTTTGTGTGAATCAGTTAAAATCCTTAAGGTTCCAGTACTTACTTGTAGGAAAACTCACTAATTGTAGTAAAACTTGTAAATACGAAATTAGAGCTTCCGGAAATGATTATAAACTTGTAAGGAACCCTTGTAATAAAAGTAAGTGGATTCGTACTACATTTCCTGCCATTTTTTAATCCCAGACATTACCAGTGAAAAGCTGGTAAATGACCAGAAAACTGATAATATTTACAACTCCGGACAATTTGGGGAGCGTTTTCACTTGAATTTGATTTCAAATGTTAGGAATTCATGTTTATACAGCTCAAAGTTTCTATAGGAAGTCTGTAAGGAATGACTATATTGCCTATGTTTACAATTGAGGCCGAACTTCTCTGGCGTCTTTTGTGTGAATGAGTTAAAATCCTTACGGTTCCAGTACTTACTTGTAGGAAAACTCTCTAATTGTGGTAAAACTCTTAAAATACGCAATTAGAGTTTCCGGATATGATTATAAACTTGTAAGAAACCCTACAAATAAAAGTAAATAGATTCATACTACATTTCCTGCCGTTTTTTAATCCCAGACATTACCAGTGGAAAGCTGGTAAATGACCCAAACCTGATAATATTTACAACTCCGGATACTTTAGGGAGCGTTTTCACTTGAATTTCCTTTCAAATGTTAGGAATTAATGTTTATACAGCTCAAAGTTTCTGTAGGAAGACTGTAAGTAAGGATTTAACTGCTAATGTTTACAATTGAGGCCGAACTTCTCTGGCGTCTTTAATGTGAATGAGTTAAAATCCTTACGGTTCCAGTACTTACTTGTAAGAAAACTCTCAAATTTTGGTAAAACTCTTAAAATACGCAATAAGAGTTTCCAGAAATGATTATAAACTTGTAAGAAACCCTTGAAATAAAAGTAAATGGATTCGTACTACATTTCCTGCCGTTTTTTAATCCCAGACATTACCAGTGGAAAGCTGGTAAATGACCAGAAAACTGATAATATTTACAACTCCGGACACTTTAGGGACCATTTTCACTTGAATTTGCTTTCAAATGTTAGGAATTTATGGTTATACAGCTCAAAATTTCTGTAGAAAGTCTGTAAGGAATGACTATACTGCCTATGTTTCCAATTGAGGCCGAACTTCTCTGGCGTCTTTTGTGTGAATCAGTTAAAATCCTTAGGGTTCCAGTACTTACTTGTTACAAAACTCTCTAATTGTGGTAAAACTCTTAAAATACGCAATTAGAGTTTTCAGAAATGATTATAAACTTGTAAGAAACCCTTGAAATAAAAGTAAATGGATTCGTACTACATTTCCTGCCGTTTTTTACTGACAGACATTACAAGTGGAAAGCTGGTAAATGACAAGAAAACTGATAATATTTACAACTCCGGACACTTTAGGGAGCGTTTTCACTTGAATTTGCTTTCAAATGTTAGGAATTCATGTTTATACAGCTCAAAGTTTCTGTAGAAACTCTGTAAGGAATGACTATACTGCCTATGTTTACAATTGAGGCCGAACTTCTCTGGCGTCTCTTGTGTGAAATAGTTAAAATCCTTAAGGTTCCAGTACTTACTTGTAGGAAAACTCTCTAATTGTAGTAAAACTCTTAAAATACACAATTAGAGTTTCCGGAAATGATTAAAAACTTGTAAGAAACCCTTGAAATAAAAGTAAATGGATTCGTACTACATTTCCTGCCGTTTTTAATCCGAGATATTACCAGTTGAAAGCTGGTAAATGACCAGAAAACTGATAATATTTACACCTCCGGACACTTTAGGGAGCGTTTTCACTTGAGTTTGCTTTCAAATGTTAGGAATTCATGTGTATACAGCTCAAAATTTCTGTAGAAAGTCTGTAAGGAATGACTATACTGCCTATGTTTACAATTGAGGCCGAACTTCTCTGGCGTCTTTTGTGTGAATCAGTTAAAATCCTTAAGGTTCCAGTACTTACTTGTAGGAAAACTCACTAATTGTAGTAAAACTTGTAAATACGAAATTAGAGCTTCCGGAAATGATTATAAACTTGTAAGGAACCCTTGTAATAAAAGTAAGTGGATTCGTACTACATTTCCTGCCATTTTTTAATCCCAGACATTACCAGTGAAAAGCTGGTAAATGACCAGAAAACTGATAATATTTACAACTCCGGACAATTTGGGGAGCGTTTTCACTTGAATTTGATTTCAAATGTTAGGAATTCATGTTTATACAGCTCAAAGTTTCTATAGGAAGTCTGTAAGGAATGACTATATTGCCTATGTTTACAATTGAGGCCGAACTTCTCTGGCGTCTTTTGTGTGAATGAGTTAAAATCCTTACGGTTCCAGTACTTACTTGTAGGAAAACTCTCTAATTGTGGTAAAACTCTTAAAATACGCAATTAGAGTTTCCGGATATGATTATAAACTTGTAAGAAACCCTACAAATAAAAGTAAATAGATTCATACTACATTTCCTGCCGTTTTTTAATCCCAGACATTACCAGTGGAAAGCTGGTAAATGACCCAAACCTGATAATATTTACAACTCCGGATACTTTAGGGAGCGTTTTCACTTGAATTTCCTTTCAAATGTTAGGAATTAATGTTTATACAGCTCAAAGTTTCTGTAGGAAGACTGTAAGTAAGGATTTAACTGCTAATGTTTACAATTGAGGCCGAACTTCTCTGGCGTCTTTCATGTGAATGAGTTAAAATCCTTACGGTTCCAGTACTTACTTGTAAGAAAACTCTCAAATTTTGGTAAAACTCTTAAAATACGCAATAAGAGTTTCCAGAAATGATTATAAACTTGTAAGAAACCCTTGAAATAAAAGTAAATGGATTCGTACTACATTTCCTGCCGTTTTTTAATCCCAGACATTACCAGTGGAAAGCTGGTAAATGACCAGAAAACTGATAATATTTACAACTCCGGACACTTTAGGGACCATTTTCACTTGAATTTGCTTTCAAATGTTAGGAATTTATGGTTATACAGCGCAAAATTTCTGTAGAAAGTCTGTAAGGAATGACTATACTGCCTATGTTTCCAATTGAGGCCGAACTTCTCTGGCGTCTTTTGTGTGAATCAGTTAAAATCCTTAGGGTTCCAGTACTTACTTGTTACAAAACTCTCTAATTGTGGTAAAACTCTTAAAATACGCAATTAGAGTTTCCTGAAATGATTAAAAACTTGTAAGAAACCCTTGAAATAAAAGTAAATGGATTCGTACTACATTTCCTGCCGTTTTTAATCCCAGACATTACCAGTTGAAAACTGGTAAATGACCAGAAAACTGATAATATTTACAAGTCCGGACACTTTAGGGAGCTTTTTCACTTGAATTTGCTTTCAAATGTTAGGAATTCATGTTTATACAGCTCAAAATTTCTGTAGAAAGTCTGTAAGGAATGACTATACTGCCTATGTTTACAATTGAGGCCGAACTTCTCTGGCGTCTTTTGTGTGAATCAGTTAAAATCCTTAGGGTTCCAGTACTTACTTGTAACGAACTCTCTAATTGTGGTAAAACTCTTAAAATACGCAATTAGAGTTTTCAGAAATGATTATAAACTTGTAAGAAACCCTTGAAATAAAAGTAAATGGATTCGTACTACATTTCCTGCCGTTTTTTACTGACAGACATTACAAGTGGAAAGCTGGTAAATGACAAGAAAACTGATAATATTTACAACTCCGGACACTTTAGGGAGCGTTTTCACTTGAATTTGCTTTCAAATGTTAGGAATTCATGTTTATACAGCTCAAAGTTTCTGTAGAAACTCTGTAAGGAATGACTATACTGCCTATGTTTACAATTGAGGCCGAACTTCTCTGGCGTCTCTTGTGTGAAATAGTTAAAATCCTTAAGGTTCCAGTACTTACTTGTAGGAAAACTCTCTAATTGTGGTAAAACTCTTAAAATACACAATTAGAGTTTCCGGAAATGATTAAAAACTTGTAAGAAACCCTTGAAATAAAAGTAAATGGATTCGTACTACATTTCCTGCCGTTTTTAATCCGAGATATTACCAGTTGAAAGCTGGTAAATGACCAGAAAACTGATAATATTTACACCTCCGGACACTTTAGGGAGCGTTTTCACTTGAGTTTGCTTTCAAATGTTAGGAATTCATGTGTATACAGCTCAAAATTTCTGTAGAAAGTCTGTAAGGAATGACTATACTGCCTATGTTTACAATTGAGGCCGAACTTCTCTGGCGTCTTTTGTGTGAATCAGTTAAAATCCTTAAGGTTCCAGTACTTACTTGTAGGAAAACTCACTAATTGTAGTAAAACTTGTAAATACGAAATTAGAGCTTCCGGAAATGTTTATAAACTTGTAAGGAACCCTTGTAATAAAAGTAAGTGGATTCGTACTACATTTCCTGCCATTTTTTAATCCCAGACATTACCAGTGAAAAGCTGGTAAATGACCAGAAAACTGATAATATTTACAACTCCGGACAATTTGGGGAGCGTTTTCACTTGAATTTGATTTCAAATGTTAGGAATTCATGTTTATACAGCTCAAAGTTTCTATAGGAAGTCTGTAAGGAATGACTATATTGCCTATGTTTACAATTGAGGCCGAACTTCTCTGGCGTCTTTTGTGTGAATGAGTTAAAATCCTTACGGTTCCAGTACTTACTTGTAGGAAAACTCTCTAATTGTGGTAAAACTCTTAAAATACGCAATTAGAGTTTCCGGATATGATTATAAACTTGTAAGAAACCCTACAAATAAAAGTAAATAGATTCATACTACATTTCCTGCCGTTTTTTAATCCCAGACATTACCAGTGGAAAGCTGGTAAATGACCCAAACCTGATAATATTTACAACTCCGGATACTTTAGGGAGCGTTTTCACTTGAATTTCCTTTCAAATGTTAGGAATTAATGTTTATACAGCTCAAAGTTTCTGTAGGAAGACTGTAAGTAAGGATTTAACTGCTAATGTTTACAATTGAGGCCGAACTTCTCTGGCGTCTTTCATGTGAATGAGTTAAAATCCTTACGGTTCCAGTACTTACTTGTAAGAAAACTCTCAAATTTTGGTAAAACTCTTAAAATACGCAATAAGAGTTTCCAGAAATGATTATAAACTTGTAAGAAACCCTTGAAATAAAAGTAAATGGATTCGTACTACATTTCCTGCCGTTTTTTACTGACAGACATTACCAGTGGAAAGCTGGTAAATGACCAGAAAACTGATAATATTTACAACTCCGGACACTATAGGGAGCGTATTCACATGAATTTGCTTTCAAATGTTAGGAATTCATGTTTATACAGCTCAAAGTTTCTGTATAAACTTTGTAAGGAATGACTATACTGCCTATGTCACAAATTGAGGCCGAACTTCTCTGGCGTCTTTTGTGTGAATCAGTTAATATCCTTACGGTTCCAGTACTTACTTGTAACTAAACTCTCTAATTGCCGTAAAACTCTTAAAATACGCAATAAGAGTTTCCAGGAATGATTATAAACTTGTAAGAAACCCTTGAAATAAAAGTAAATGGATTCGTACTACATTTCCTGCCGTTTTTTAATCCCAGACATTACCAGTGGAAAGCTGGTAAATGACCAGAAAACTGATAATATTTACAACTCCGGACACTTTAGGGAGCATTTTCACTTGAATTTGCTTTCAAATGTTAGGAATTTATGGTTTTACAGCTCAAAATTTCTGTAGAAAGTCTGTAAGGAATGACTATACTGCCTATGTTTCCAATTGAGGCCGAACTTCTCTGGCGTCTTTTGTGTGAATCAGTTAAAATCCTTAGGGTTCCAGTACTTACTTGTTACAAAACTCTCTAATTGTGGTAAAACTCTTGAAATACGCAATTAGAGTTTCCTGAAATGATTAAAAACTTGTAAGAAACCCTTGAAATAAAAGTAAATGGATTCGTACTACATTTCCTGCCGTTTTTAATCCCAGACATTACCAGTGGAAAGCTGGTAAATGACCAGAAAACTGATAATATTTACAAATCCGGACACTTTAGGGAGCGTTTTCACTTGAATTTGCTTTCTAATGTTAGGAATTCATGTTTATACAGCTCAAAGTTTCTGTAGAAAGTCTGTAAGGAATGACTATACTGCCTCTGTTTACAATTGAGGCCGAACTTCTCTGGCGTCTTTTGTGTGAATGAGTTAAAATCCTTAAGGTTCCAGTACTTACTTGTAGGAAAACTCACTAATTGTGGTAAAACTCTTAAAATACGCAATTAGAGTTTCCGGAAATGATTAAAAACTTGTAAGAAACCCTTGAAATAAAAGTAAATGGATTCGTACTACATTTCCTGCCGTTTTTTACTGACAGACATTACCAGTGGAAAGCTGGTAAATGACCAGAAAACTGATAATATTCTCAACTACGGACACTTTAGGGAGCGTTTTCAGTTGAATTTGCTTTCAAATGTTAGGAATTCATGTTTATACAGCTCAAAGTTTCTGTAGAAAGTCTGTAAGGAATGACTATACTGCCTATGTTTACAATTGAGGCCGAACTTCTCTGGAGTCTTTTGTGTGAATGAGTTAAAATCCTTAAGGTTCCAGTACTTACTTGTAGGAAAACACTCTAATTGTGGTAAAACTCTTAAAATACGCAATTAGAGTTTCCGGATATGATTATAAACTTGTAAGAAACCCTACAAATAAAAGTAAATAGATTCATACTACATTTCCTGCCGTTTTTTAATCCCAGACATTACCAGTGGAAAGCTGGTAAATGACCCAAACCTGATAATATTTACAACTCCGGATACTTTAGGGAGCGTTTTCACTTGAATTTCCTTTCAAATGTTAGGAATTAATGTTTATACAGCTCAAAGTTTCTGTAGGAAGACTGTAAGTAAGGATTTAACTGCTAATGTTTACAATTGAGGCCGAACTTCTCTGGCGTCTTTCATGTGAATGAGTTAAAATCCTTACGGTTCCAGTACTTACTTGTAAGAAAACTCTCAAATTTTGGTAAAACTCTTAAAATACGCAATAAGAGTTTCCAGAAATGATTATAAACTTGTAAGAAACCCTTGAAATAAAAGTAAATGGATTCGTACTACATTTCCTGCCGTTTTTTACTGACAGACATTACCAGTGGAAAGCTGGTAAATGACCAGAAAACTGATAATATTTACAACTCCGGACACTATAGGGAGCGTATTCACATGAATTTGCTTTCAAATGTTAGGAATTCATGTTTATACAGCTCAAAGTTTCTGTATAAAGTTTGTAAGGAATGACTATACTGCCTATGTTACAAATTGAGGCCGAACTTCTCTGGCGTCTTTTGTGTGAATCAGTTAATATCCTTACGGTTCCAGTACTTACTTGTAACTAAACTCTCTAATTGCCGTAAAACTCTTAAAATACGCAATAAGAGTTTCCAGAAATGATTATAAACTTGTA
This sequence comes from Myotis daubentonii, assembly GCF_963259705.1. Taxonomy (NCBI): domain Eukaryota; kingdom Metazoa; phylum Chordata; class Mammalia; order Chiroptera; family Vespertilionidae; genus Myotis; species Myotis daubentonii. The sequence goes on along the minus strand of NC_081843.1, from coordinate 1,356,690 downwards.
AGAAACCCTTGAAATAAAAGTAAATGGATTCGTACTACATTTCCTGCCGTTTTTAATCCCAGACATTACCAGTTGAAAGCTGGTAAATGACCAGAAAACTGATAATATTTACAAGTCCGGACACTTTAGGGAGCTTTTTCACTTGAATTTGCTTTCAAATGTTAGGAATTCATGTTTATACAGCTCAAAATTTCTGTAGAAAGTCTGTAAGGAATGACTATACTGCCTATGTTTCCAATTGAGGCCGAACTTCTCTGGCGTCTTTTGTGTGAATCAGTTAAAATCCTTAGGGTTCCAGTACTTACTTGTAACGAACTCTCTAATTGTGGTAAAACTATTAAAATACGCAATTAGAGTTTTCAGAAATGATTATAAACTTGTAAGAAACCCTTGAAATAAAAGTAAATGGATTCGTACTACATTTCCTGCCGTTTTTTACTGACAGACATTACAAGTGGAAAGCTGGTAAATGACAAGAAAACTGATAATATTTACAACTCCGGACACTTTAGGGAGCGTTTTCACTTGAATTTGCTTTCAAATGTTAGGAATTCATGTTTATACAGCTCAAAGTTTCTGTAGAAAGTCTGTAAGGAATGACTATACTGCCTATGTTTACAATTGAGGCCGAACTTCTCTGGCCTCTTTTGTGTGAAATAGTTAAAATCCTTAAGGTTCCAGTACTTACTTGTAGGAAAACTCTCTAATTGTGGTAAAACTCTTAAAATACGCAATTAGAGTTTCCGGAAATGATTAAAAACTTGTAAGAAACCCTTGAAATAAAAGTAAATGGATTCGTACTACATTTCCTGCCGTTTTTAATCCGAGATATTACCAGTTGAAAGCTGGTAAATGACCAGAAAACTGATAATATTTACACCTCCGGACACTTTAGGGAGCGTTTTCACTTGAGTTTGCTTTCAAATGTTAGGAATTCATGTGTATACAGCTCAAAATTTTTGTAGAAAGTCTGTAAGGAATGACTATACTGCCTATGTTTACAATTGAGGCCGAACTTCTCTGGCGTCTTTTGTGTGAATCAGTTAAAATCCTTAAGGTTCCAGTACTTACTTGTAGGAAAACTCACTAATTGTAGTAAAACTTGTAAATACGAAATTAGAGCTTCCGGAAATGATTATAAACTTGTAAGAAACCCTTGTAATAAAAGTAAGTGGATTCGTACTACATTTCCTGCCATTTTTTAATCCCAGACATTACCAGTGAAAAGCTGGTAAATGACCAGAAAACTGATAATATTTACAACTCCGGACAATTTGGGGAGCGTTTTCACTTGAATTTGATTTCAAATGTTAGGAATTCATGTTTATACAGCTCAAAGTTTCTATAGGAAGTCTGTAAGGAATGACTATATTGCCTATGTTTACAATTGAGGCCGAACTTCTCTGGCGTCTTTTGTGTGAATGAGTTAAAATCCTTACGGTTCCAGTACTTACTTGTAGAAAAACACTCTAATTGTGGTAAAACTCTTAAAATACGCAATTAGAGTTTCCGGATATGATTATAAACTTGTAAGAAACCCTACAAATAAAAGTAAATAGATTCATACTACATTTCCTGCCGTTTTTTAATCCCAGACATTACCAGTGGAAAGCTGGTAAATGACCCAAACCTGATAATATTTACAACTCCGGATACTTTAGGGAGCGTTTTCACTTGAATTTCCTTTCAAATGTTAGGAATTAATGTTTATACAGCTCAAAGTTTCTGTAGGAAGACTGTAAGTAAGGATTTAACTGCTAATGTTTACAATTGAGGCCGAACTTCTCTGGCGTCTTTCATGTGAATGAGTTAAAATCCTTACGGTTCCAGTACTTACTTGTAAGAAAACTCTCAAATTTTGGTAAAACTCTTAAAATACGCAATAAGAGTTTCCAGAAATGATTATAAACTTGTAAGAAACCCTTGAAATAAAAGTAAATGGATTCGTACTACATTTCCTGCCGTTTTTTACTGACAGACATTACCAGTGGAAAGCTGGTAAATGACCAGAAAACTGATAATATTTACAACTCCGGACACTATAGGGAGCGTATTCACATGAATTTGATTTCAAATGTTAGGAATTCATGTTTATACAGCTCAAAGTTTCTGTATAAACTTTGTAAGGAATGACTATACTGCCTATGTCACAAATTGAGGCCGAACTTCTCTGGCGTCTTTTGTGTGAATCAGTTAATATCCTTACGGTTCCAGTACTTACTTGTAACTAAACTCTCTAATTGCCGTAAAACTCTTAAAATACGCAATAAGAGTTTCCAGGAATGATTATAAACTTGTAAGAAACCCTTGAAATAAAAGTAAATGGATTCGTACTACATTTCCTGCCGTTTTTTAATCCCAGACATTACCAGTGGAAAGCTGGTAAATGACCAGAAAACTGATAATATTTACAACTCCGGACACTTTAGGGAGCATTTTCACTTGAATTTGCTTTCAAATGTTAGGAATTTATGGTTATACAGCTCAAAATTTCTGTAGAAAGTCTGTAAGGAATGACTATACTGCCTATGTTTCCAATTGAGGCCGAACTTCTCTGGCGTCTTTTGTGTGAATCAGTTAAAATCCTTAGGGTTCCAGTACTTACTTGTTACAAAACTCTCTAATTGTGGTAAAACTCTTAAAATACGCAATTAGAGTTTCCGGAAATGATTAAAAACTTGTAAGAAACCCTTGAAATAAAAGTAAATGGATTCGTACTACATTTCCTGCCGTTTTTTACTGACAGACATTACCAGTGGAAAGCTGGTAAATGACCAGAAAACTGATAATATTCTCAACTACGGACACTTTAGGGAGCGTTTTCAGTTGAATTTGCTTTCAAATGTTAGGAATTCATGTTTATACAGCTCAAAGTTTCTGTAGAAAGTCTGTAAGGAATGACTATACTGCCTATGTTTACAATTGAGGCCGAACTTCTCTGGAGTCTTTTGTGTGAATGAGTTAAAATCCTTAAGGTTCCAGTACTTACTTGTAGGAAAACACTCTAATTGTGGTAAAACTCTTAAAATACGCAATTAGAGTTTCCGGATATGATTATAAACTTGTAAGAAACCCTACAAATAAAAGTAAATAGATTCATACTACATTTCCTGCCGTTTTTTAATCCCAGACATTACCAGTGGAAAGCTGGTAAATGACCCAAACCTGATAATATTTACAACTCCGGATACTTTAGGGAGCGTTTTCACTTGAATTTCCTTTCAAATGTTAGGAATTAATGTTTATACAGCTCAAAGTTTCTGTAGGAAGACTGTAAGTAAGGATTTAACTGCTAATGTTTACAATTGAGGCCGAACTTCTCTGGCGTCTTTCATGTGAATGAGTTAAAATCCTTACGGTTCCAGTACTTACTTGTAAGAAAACTCTCAAATTTTGGTAAAACTCTTAAAATACGCAATAAGAGTTTCCAGAAATGATTATAAACTTGTAAGAAACCCTTGAAATAAAAGTAAATGGATTCGTACTACATTTCCTGCCGTTTTTTACTGACAGACATTACCAGTGGAAAGCTGGTAAATGACCAGAAAACTGATAATATTTACAACTCCGGACACTATAGGGAGCGTATTCACATGAATTTGCTTTCAAATGTTAGGAATTCATGTTTATACAGCTCAAAGTTTCTGTATAAAGTTTGTAAGGAATGACTATACTGCCTATGTTACAAATTGAGGCCGAACTTCTCTGGCGTCTTTTGTGTGAATCAGTTAATATCCTTACGGTTCCAGTACTTACTTGTAACTAAACTCTCTAATTGCCGTAAAACTCTTAAAATACGCAATAAGAGTTTCCAGAAATGATTATAAACTTGTAAGAAACCCTTGAAATAAAAGTAAATGGATTCGTACTACATTTCCTGCCGTTTTTAATCCCAGACATTACCAGTTGAAAGCTGGTAAATGACCAGAAAACTGATAATATTTACAAGTCCGGACACTTTAGGGAGCTTTTTCACTTGAATTTGCTTTCAAATGTTAGGAATTCATGTTTATACAGCTCAAAATTTCTGTAGAAAGTCTGTAAGGAATGACTATACTGCCTATGTTTCCAATTGAGGCCGAACTTCTCTGGCGTCTTTTGTGTGAATCAGTTAAAATCCTTAGGGTTCCAGTACTTACTTGTAACGAACTCTCTAATTGTGGTAAAACTATTAAAATACGCAATTAGAGTTTTCAGAAATGATTATAAACTTGTAAGAAACCCTTGAAATAAAAGTAAATGGATTCGTACTAGATTTCCTGCCGTTTTTTACTGACAGACATTACAAGTGGAAAGCTGGTAAATGACCAGAAAACTGATAATATTTACAACTCCGGACACTTTAGGGAGCGTTTTCACTTGAATTTGCTTTCAAATGTTAGGAATTCATGTTTATACAGCTCAAAGTTTCTGTAGAAAGTCTGTAAGGAATGACTATACTGCCTATGTTTACAATTGAGGCCGAACTTCTCTGGCGTCTTTTGTGTGAAATAGTTAAAATCCTTAAGGTTCCAGTACTTACTTGTAGGAAAACTCTCTAATTGTGGTAAAACTCTTAAAATACGCAATTAGAGTTTCCGGAAATGATTAAAAACTTGTAAGAAACCCTTGAAATAAAAGTAAATGGATTCGTACTACATTTCCTGCCGTTTTTAATCCGAGATATTACCAGTTGAAAGCTGGTAAATGACCAGAAAACTGATAATATTTACACCTCCGGACACTTTAGGGAGCGTTTTCACTTGAGTTTGCTTTCAAATGTTAGGAATTCATGTGTATACAGCTCAAAATTTTTGTAGAAAGTCTGTAAGGAATGACTATACTGCCTATGTTTACAATTGAGGCCGAACTTCTCTGGCGTCTTTTGTGTGAATCAGTTAAAATCCTTAAGGTTCCAGTACTTACTTGTAGGAAAACTCACTAATTGTAGTAAAACTTGTAAATACGAAATTAGAGCTTCCGGAAATGATTATAAACTTGTAAGAAACCCTTGTAATAAAAGTAAGTGGATTCGTACTACATTTCCTGCCATTTTTTAATCCCAGACATTACCAGTGAAAAGCTGGTAAATGACCAGAAAACTGATAATATTTACAACTCCGGACAATTTGGGGAGCGTTTTCACTTGAATTTGATTTCAAATGTTAGGAATTCATGTTTATACAGCTCAAAGTTTCTATAGGAAGTCTGTAAGGAATGACTATATTGCCTATGTTTACAATTGAGGCCGAACTTCTCTGGCGTCTTTTGTGTGAATGAGTTAAAATCCTTACGGTTCCAGTACTTACTTGTAGAAAAACACTCTAATTGTGGTAAAACTCTTAAAATACGCAATTAGAGTTTCCGGATATGATTATAAACTTGTAAGAAACCCTACAAATAAAAGTAAATAGATTCATACTACATTTCCTGCCGTTTTTTACTGACAGACATTACCAGTGGAAAGCTGGTAAATGACCAGAAAACTGATAATATTTACAACTCCGGACACTATAGGGAGCGTATTCACATGAATTTGCTTTCAAATGTTAGGAATTCATGTTTATACAGCTCAAAGTTTCTGTATAAAGTTTGTAAGGAATGACTATACTGCCTATGTTACAAATTGAGGCCGAACTTCTCTGGCGTCTTTTGTGTGAATCAGTTAATATCCTTACGGTTCCAGTACTTACTTGTAACTAAACTCTCTAATTGCCGTAAAACTCTTAAAATACGCAATAAGAGTTTCCAGAAATGATTATAAACTTGTAAGAAACCCTTGAAATAAAAGTAAATGGATTCGTACTACATTTCCTGCCGTTTTTTAATCCCAGACATTACCAGTGGAAAGCTGGTAAATGACCAGAAAACTGATAATATTTACAACTCCGGACACTTTAGGGAGCATTTTCACTTGAATTTGCTTTCAAATGTTAGGAATTTATGGTTATACAGCTCAAAATTTCTGTAGAAAGTCTGTAAGGAATGACTATACTGCCTATGTTTCCAATTGAGGCCGAACTTCTCTGGCGTCTTTTGTGTGAATCAGTTAAAATCCTTATGGTTCCAGTACTTACTTGTAACGAACTCTCTAATTGTGGTAAAACTCTTAAAATACGCAATTAGAGTTTTCAGAAATGATTATAAACTTGTAAGAAACCCTTGAAATAAAAGTAAATGGATTCGTACTACATTTCCTGCCGTTTTTAATCCCAGACATTACCAGTTGAAAGCTGGTAAATGACCAGAAAACTGATAATATTTACAACTCCGGACACTTTAGGGAGCGTTTTCACTTGAATTTGCTTTCAAATGTTAGGAATTCATGTTTATACAGCTCAAAGTTTCTGTAGAAACTCTGTAAGGAATGACTATACTGCCTATGTTTACAATTGAGGCCGAACTTCTCTGGCGTCTCTTGTGTGAAATAGTTAAAATCCTTAAGGTTCCAGTACTTACTTGTAGGAAAACTCTCTAATTGTGGTAAAACTCTTAAAATACGCAATTAGAGTTTCCGGAAATGATTAAAAACTTGTAAGAAACCCTTGAAATAAAAGTAAATGGATTCGTACTACATTTCCTGCCGTTTTTAATCCGAGATATTACCAGTTGAAAGCTGGTAAATGACCAGAAAACTGATAATATTTACACCTCCGGACACTTTAGGGAGCGTTTTCACTTGAGTTTGCTTTCAAATGTTAGGAATTCATGTGTATACAGCTCAAAATTTCTGTAGAAAGTCTGTAAGGAATGACTATACTGCCTATGTTTACAATTGAGGCCGAACTTCTCTGGCGTCTTTTGTGTGAATCAGTTAAAATCCTTAAGGTTCCAGTACTTACTTGTAGGAAAACTCACTAATTGTAGTAAAACTTGTAAATACGAAATTAGAGCTTCCGGAAATGATTATAAACTTGTAAGAAACCCTTGTAATAAAAGTAAGTGGATTCGTACTACATTTCCTGCCATTTTTTAATCCCAGACATTACCAGTGAAAAGCTGGTAAATGACCAGAAAACTGATAATATTTACAACTCCGGACAATTTGGGGAGCGTTTTCACTTGAATTTGATTTCAAATGTTAGGAATTCATGTTTATACAGCTCAAAGTTTCTATAGGAAGTCTGTAAGGAATGACTATATTGCCTATGTTTACAATTGAGGCCGAACTTCTCTGGCGTCTTTTGTGTGAATGAGTTAAAATCCTTACGGTTCCAGTACTTACTTGTAGAAAAACACTCTAATTGTGGTAAAACTCTTAAAATACGCAATTAGAGTTTCCGGATATGATTATAAACTTGTAAGAAACCCTACAAATAAAAGTAAATAGATTCATACTACATTTCCTGCCGTTTTTTAATCCCAGACATTACCAGTGGAAAGCTGGTAAATGACCCAAACCTGATAATATTTACAACTCCGGATACTTTAGGGAGCGTTTTCACTTGAATTTCCTTTCAAATGTTAGGAATTAATGTTTATACAGCTCAAAGTTTCTGTAGGAAGACTGTAAGTAAGGATTTAACTGCTAATGTTTACAATTGAGGCCGAACTTCTCTGGCGTCTTTCATGTGAATGAGTTAGAATCCTTACGGTTCCAGTACTTACTTGTAAGAAAACTCTCAAATTTTGGTAAAACTCTTAAAATACGCAATAAGAGTTTCCAGAAATGATTATAAACTTGTAAGAAACCCTTGAAATAAAAGTAAATTTATTCGTACTACATTTCCTGCCGTTTTTTACTGACAGACATTACCAGTGGAAAGCTGGTAAATGACCAGAAAACTGATAATATTTACAACTCCGGACACTATAGGGAGCGTATTCACATGAATTTGCTTTCAAATGTTAGGAATTCATGTTTATACAGCTCAAAGTTTCTGTATAAAGTTTGTAAGGAATGACTATACTGCCTATGTTACAAATTGAGGCCGAACTTCTCTGGCGTCTTTTGTGTGAATCAGTTAATATCCTTACGGTTCCAGTACTTACTTGTAACTAAACTCTCTAATTGCCGTAAAACTCTTAAAATACGCAATAAGAGTTTCCAGAAATGATTATAAACTTGTAAGAAACCCTTGAAATAAAAGTAAATGGATTCGTACTACATTTCCTGCCGTTTTTTAATCCCAGACATTACCAGTGGAAAGCTGGTAAATGACCAGAAAACTGATAATATTTACAACTCCGGACACTTTAGGGAGCATTTTCACTTGAATTTGCTTTCAAATGTTAGGAATTTATGGTTATACAGCTCAAAATTTCTGTAGAAAGTCTGTAAGGAATGACTATACTGCCTATGTTTCCAATTGAGGCCGAACTTCTCTGGCGTCTTTTGTGTGAATCAGTTAAAATCCTTAGGGTTAAAGTACTTACTTGTTACAAAACTCTCTAATTGTGGTAAAACTCTTAAAATACGCAATTAGAGTTTCCTGAAATGATTAAAAACTTGTAAGAAACCCTTGAAATAAAAGTAAATGTATTCGTACTACATTTCCTGCCGTTTTTAATCCCAGACATTACCAGTTGAAAGCTGGTAAATGACCAGAAAACTGATAATATTTACAAGTCCGGACACTTTAGGGAGCTTTTTCACTTGAATTTGCTTTCAAATGTTAGGAATTCATGTTTATACAGCTCAAAATTTCTGTAGAAAGTCTGTAAGGAATGACTATACTGCCTATGTTTACAATTGAGGCCGAACTTCTCTGGCGTCTTTTGTGTGAATCAGTTAAAATCCTTATGGTTCCAGTACTTACTTGTAACGAACTCTCTAATTGTGGTAAAACTCTTAAAATACGCAATTAGAGTTTTCAGAAATGATTATAAACTTGTAAGAAACCCTTGAAATAAAAGTAAATGGATTCGTACTACATTTCCTGCCGTTTTTAATCCCAGACATTACCAGTTGAAAGCTGGTAAATGACCAGAAAACTGATAATATTTACAACTCCGGACACTTTAGGGAGCGTTTTCACTTGAATTTGCTTTCAAATGTTAGGAATTCATGTTTATACAGCTCAAAGTTTCTGTAGAAACTCTGTAAGGAATGACTATACTGCCTATGTTTACAATTGAGGCCGAACTTCTCTGGCGTCTCTTGTGTGAAATAGTTAAAATCCTTAAGGTTCCAGTACTTACTTGTAGGAAAACTCTCTAATTGTGGTAAAACTCTTAAAATACGCAATTAGAGTTTCCGGAAATGATTAAAAACTTGTAAGAAACCCTTGAAATAAAAGTAAATGGATTCGTACTACATTTCCTGCCGTTTTTAATCCGAGATATTACCAGTTGAAAGCTGGTAAATGACCAGAAAACTGATAATATTTACACCTCCGGACACTTTAGGGAGCGTTTTCACTTGAGTTTGCTTTCAAATGTTAGGAATTCATGTGTATACAGCTCAAAATTTCTGTAGAAAGTCTGTAAGGAATGACTATACTGCCTATGTTTACAATTGAGGCCGAACTTCTCTGGCGTCTTTTGTGTGAATCAGTTAAAATCCTTAAGGTTCCAGTACTTACTTGTAGGAAAACTCACTAATTGTAGTAAAACTTGTAAATACGAAATTAGAGCTTCCGGAAATGATTATAAACTTGTAAGAAACCCTTGTAATAAAAGTAAGTGGATTCGTACTACATTTCCTGCCATTTTTTAATCCCAGACATTACCAGTGAAAAGCTGGTAAATGACCAGAAAACTGATAATATTTACAACTCCGGACAATTTGGGGAGCGTTTTCACTTGAATTTGATTTCAAATGTTAGGAATTCATGTTTATACAGCTCAAAGTTTCTATAGGAAGTCTGTAAGGAATGACTATATTGCCTATGTTTACAATTGAGGCCGAACTTCTCCGGCGTCTTTTGTGTGAATGAGTTAAAATCCTTACGGTTCCAGTACTTACTTGTAGGAAAACTCTCTAATTGTGGTAAAACTCTTAAAATACGCAATTAGAGTTTCCGGATATGATTATATACTTGTAAGAAACCCTACAAATAAAAGTAAATAGATTCATACTACATTTCCTGCCGTTTTTTAATCCCAGACATTACCAGTGGAAAGCTGGTAAATGACCCAAACCTGATAATATTTACAACTCCGGATACTTTAGGGAGCGTTTTCACTTGAATTTCCTTTCAAATGTTAGGAATTAATGTTTATACAGCTCAAAGTTTCTGTAGGAAGACTGTAAGTAAGGATTTAACTGCTAATGTTTACAATTGAGGCCGAACTTCTCTGGCGTCTTTCATGTGAATGAGTTAAAATCCTTACGGTTCCAGTACTTACTTGTAAGAAAACTTTCAAATTTTGGTAAAACTCTTAAAATACGCAATAAGAGTTTCCAGAAATGATTATAAACTTGTAAGAAACCCTGGAAATAAAAGTAAATGGATTCGTACTACATTTCCTGCCGTTTTTTACTGACAGACATTACCAGTGGAAAGCTGGTAAATGACCAGAAAACTGATAATATTTACAACTCCGGACACTATAGGGAGCGTATTCACATGAATTTGCTTTCAAATGTTAGGAATTCATGTTTATACAGCTCAAAGTTTCTGTATAAAGTTTGTAAGGAATGACTATACTGCCTATGTTACAAATTGAGGCCGAACTTCTCTGGCGTCTTTTGTGTGAATCACTTAATATCCTTACGGTTCCAGTACTTACTTGTAACTAAACTCTCTAATTGCCGTAAAACTCTTAAAATACGGAATATGAGTTTCCAGAAATGATTATAAACTTGTAAGAAACCCTTGAAATAAAAGTAAATGGATTCGTACTACATTTCCTGCCGTTTTTTAATCCCAGACATTACCAGTGGAAAGCTGGTAAATGACCAGAAAACTGATAATATTTACAACTCCGGACACTATAGGGAGCGTATTCACATGAATTTGCTTTCAAATGTTAGGAATTCATGTTTATACAGCTCAAAGTTTCTGTATAAAGTTTGTAAGGAATGACTATACTGCCTATGTTACAAATTGAGGCCGAACTTCTCTGGCGTCTTTTGTGTGAATCAGTTAATATCCTTACGGTTCCAGTACTTACTTGTAACTAAACTCTCTAATTGCCGTAAAACTCTTAAAATACACAATAAGAGTTTCCAGAAATGATTATAAACTTGTAAGAAACCCTTGAAATAAAAGTAAATGGATTCGTACTACATTTCCTGCCGTTTTTTAATCCCACACATTACCAGTGGAAAGCTGGTAAATGACCAGAAAACTGATAATATTTACAACTCCGGACACTTTAGGGAGCATTTTCACTTGAATTTGCTTTCAAATGTTAGGAATTTATGGTTATACAGCTCAAAATTTCTGTAGAAAGTCTGTAAGGAATGACTATACTGCCTATGTTTCCAATTGAGGCCGAACTTCTCTGGCGTCTTTTGTGTGAATCAGTTAAAATCCTTAGGGTTCCAGTACTTACTTGTTACAAAACTCTCTAATTGTGGTAAAACTCTTAAAATACGCAATTAGAGTTTCCTGAAATGATTAAAAACTTGTAAGAAACCCTTGAAATAAAAGTAAATGGATTCGTACTACATTTCCTGCCGTTTTTAATCCCAGACATTACCAGTTGAAAGCTGGTAAATGACCAGAAAACTGATAATATTTACAAGTCCGGACACTTTAGGGAGCTTTTTCACATGAATTTGCTTTCAAATGTTAGGAATTCATGTTTATACAGCTCAAAATTTCTGTAGAAAGTCTGTAAGGAATGACTATACTGCCTATGTTTACAATTGAGGCCGAACTTCTCTGGCGTCTTTTGTGTGAATCAGTTAAAATCCTTAGAGTTCCAGTACTTACTTGTAACAAAACTCTCTAATTGTGGTAAAACTCTTAAAATACAGAATAAGAGTTTCCAGAAATGACTATAAACTTGTAAGAAACCCTTGATATAAAAGTAAATGGATTCGTACTACATTTCCTGCCGTTTTTTACTGACAGACATTACCAGTGGAAAGCTGGTAAATGACCAGAAAACTGATAATATTTACAACTCTGGACACTTTAGGGAGCGTTTTCACTTGAATTTGCTTTCAAATGTTAGGAATTCATGTTTATACAGCTCAAAGTTTCTATAGAAAGTCTGTAAGGATTGAATATACTGCCTACGTTTACAATTGAGGCCGAACTTCTCTGGCGTCTTTTGTGTGAATGAGTTAAAATCCTTAGGGTTCCAGTACTTACTTGTAGGAAAACTCTCTAATTGTGGTAAAACTCTTAAAATACGCAATTAGAGTTTCCAGAAATGATTATAAACTCGTAAGAAACCCTTGAAATAAAAGTAAATGGATTCGTACTACATTTCCTGCCGTTTTTTAATCCCAGACATTACCAGTGGAAAGCTGGTAAATGACCAGAAAACTGATAATATTCACAAATCCGGACACTTTAGGGAGCATTTTCACTTGAATTTGCTTTCAAATGTTAGGAATTCATGTTTATACAGCTCAAAGTTTCTGTAGAAAGTTTGTAAGGAATGACTATACTGCCTATGTTTACAATTGAGGCCGAACTTCTCTGGCGTCTTTTGTGTGAATGAGTTAAAATCCTTACGGTTCCAGTACTTACTTGTAAGAAAACTCTCTAATTGTGGTAAAACTCTTAAAATGAGCAATTAGAGTTCTTAGATATGATTAAAAACTTGTAAGAAACCCTTGAAATAAAAGTAAATGGATTCGTACTGCATTTCCGGCCCTTTTTTACTGACAGACATTACCAGTGGAAAGCTGGCAAATGACCAGAAAACTGATAATATTTACAACTCCGGACACTTTAAGGAGCGTTTTCACTTGAATTTCATTTCAAATGTTAGGAATTCATGTTTATACAGCTCAAAATTTCTGTAGAAAGTTTGTAAGGATTGACTATACCGCCTATGTTTACAATTGAGGCCGAACTACTCTGGCGTCTTTCCTGTGAATCAGTTAAAACCCTTACGGTTCCAGTACTTACTTGTAACTAAACTCGCTAATTGCGATAAAACTCTTAAAATACGCAATAAGAGTTTCCAGAAATGATTATAAACTTGTAAGAAACCCTTGAAATAAAAGTAAATGGATTCGTACTACATTTCCTGCCGTTTTTTCACTGACAGACATTACCAGTGGAAAGCTGGTAAATGACCAGAAAACTGATAATATTTACAACTCCGGACACTTTAGGGAGCGTTTTCACTTGAATTTGCTTTCAAATGTTAGGAATTCATGTTTATACAGCTCAAAATTTCTGTAGAAAGTCTGTAAGAAATGACTATACTGCCTATGTTTACAATTGAGGCCGAACTTCTCTGGCGTCTTTTGTGTGAATGAGTTAAAATCCTTATGGTTCCAGTACTTACTTGTAAGAAAACTCTCTAATTGTGGTAAAACTCTTAAAATGAGCAATTAGAGTTCTTAGATATGATTTAAAACTTGTAAGAAACCCTTGAAATAAAAGTAAATGGATTCGTACTGCATTTCCGGCCCTTTTTTACTGACAGACATTACGAGTGGAAAGCTGGCAAATGACCGGAAAACTGATAATATTTACAACTCCGGACACATTAGGGAGCGTTTTCACTTGAATTTGCTTTCAAATATTAGGAATTCATGTTTATACAGCTCAAAGTTTCTGTAGAAAGTCTGTTAGGAATGACTATACTGCCTAATTTACAGTTGAGGCCGAACTTCTCTGGCATCTTTTGTGTGAATCAGTTAAAATCCTTACGGTTCCAGTACTTACTTGTAGGAAAACTCTCTAATTGTGGTAAAACTCTTAAAATACGCAATTAGAGTTTCCGGAAATGATTATAAACTCGTAAGAAACCCTTGAAATAAAAGTAAATGGATTCGTACTACATTTCCTGCCGTTTTTTAATCCCAGACATTACCAGTGGAAAGCTGGTAAATGACCAGAAAACTGACAATATTCACAAATCCGGACACTTTAGGGAGCATTTTCACTTGAATTTGCTTTCAAATGTTAGGAATTCATGTTTATACAGCTCAAAGTTTCTGTAGAAAGTTTGTAAGGAATGACTATACTGCCTATGTTTACAATTGAGGCCGAACTTCTCTGGCGTCTTTTGTGTGAATGAGTTAAAATCCTTTTGGTTCCAGTACTTACTTGTAAGAAAACTCTCTAATTGTGGTAAAACTCTTAAAATGAGCAATACGAGTTCTTAGATATGATTAAAAACTTGTAAGAAACCCTTGAAATAAAAGTAAATGGATTCGTACTGCATTTCCGGCCCTTTTTTACTGACAGACATTACCAGTGGAAAGCTGGCAAATGACCAGAAAACTGATAGTATTTACAACTCCGGACACTTTAGGGAGCGTTTTCACTTGAATTTCATTTCAAATGTTAGGAATTCATGTTTATACAGCTGAAAGTTTCTGTAGAAAGTTTGTAAGGATTAACTATACTGCCTATGTTTACAATTGAGGCCGAACTTCTCTGGCGTCTTTCCTGTGAATCAGTTAAAACCCTTACGGTTCCAGTACTTACTTGTAACTAAACTCGCTAATTGCGATAAAACTCTTAAAATACGCAATAAGAGTTTCCAAAAATGATTATAAACTTGTAAGAAACCCTTGAAATAAAAGTAAATGGATTCGTACTACATTTCCTGCCGTTTTTTCACTGACAGACATTACTAGTGGAAAGCTGGTAAATGACCAGAAAACTGATAATATTTACAACTCCGGACACTTTAGGGAGCGTTTTCACTTGAATTTGCTTTCAAATGTTAGGAATTCATGTTTATACAGCTCAAAATCTCTGTAGAAAGACAGTCAGTAAGGACTTCACTGCAAATGTTTACAATTGAGGCTGAACTTCTCTGGCGTCTTTCCTGTGAATCAGTTAAAATCCTTACGGTTCCAGTACTTACTTGTAACAAACTCTCTAATTGTGGTAAAACTCTTAAAATACGCAATAAGAGTTTCCAGAAATGATTATAAACTTGTAAGAAACCCTTGAAATAAAAGTAAATGGATTCGTACTACATTTCCTGCCATTTTTTAATCCCAGACATTACCAGTGGAAAGCTGGTAAATGACCAGAAAACTGATAATATTTACAACTCCGGACACTTTAGGGAGAGTTTTCACTTGAATTTGCTTTCAAATGTTAGGAATTCATGTTTATACAGCTCAAAGTTTCTGTAGAAAGTCTGTTAGGAATAACTATACTGCCTAATTTACAGTTGAGGCCGAACTTCTCTGGCATCTTTTGTGTGAATCAGTTAAAATCCTTACGGTTCCAGTACTTACTTGTAGGAAAACTCTCTAATTGTGGTAAAACTCTTAAAATACGCAATTAGAGTTTCCGGAAATGATTATAAACTCGTAAGAAACCCTTGAAATAAAAGTAAATGGATTCGTACTACATTTCCTGCCGTTTTTTAATCCCAGACATTACCAGTGGAAAGCTGGTAAATGACCAGAAAACTGATAATATTCACAAATCCGGACACTTTAGGGAGCATTTTCACTTGAATTTGCTTTCAAATGTTAGGAATTCATGTTTATACAGCTCAAAGTTTCTGTAGAAAGTTTGTAAGGAATCACTATACTGCCTATGTTTACAATTGAGGCCGAACTTCTCTGGCGTCTTTTGTGTGAATGAGTTAAAATCCTTACGGTTCCAGTACTTACTTGTAAGAAAACTCTCTAATTGTGGTAAAACTCTTAAAATGAGCAATTAGAGTTCTTAGATATGATTAAAAACTTGTAAGAAACCCTTGAAATAAAAGTAAATGGATTCGTACTGCATTTCCGGCCCTTTTTTACTGACAGACATTACCAGTGGAAAGCTGGCAAATGACCAGAAAACTGATAATATTTACAACTCCGGACACTTTAGGGAGCGTTTTCACTTGAATTTCATTTCAAATGTTAGGAATTCATGTTTATACAGCTCAAAATTTCTGTAGAAAGTTTGTAAGGATTGACTATACCGCCTATGTTTACAATTGAGGCCGAACTTCTCTGGCGTCTTTCCTGTGAATCAGTTAAAACCCTTACGGTTCCAGTACTTACTTGTAACTAAACTCGCTAATTGCGATAAAACTCTTAAAATACGCAATAAGAGTTTCCAGAAATGATTATAAACTTGTAAGAAACCCTTGAAATAAAAGTAAATGGATTCGTACTACATTTCCTGCCGTTTTTTCACTGACAGACATTACCAGTGGAAAGCTGGTAAATGACCAGAAAACTGATAATATTTACAACTCCGGACACTTTAGGGAGCGTTTTCACTTGAATTTGCTTTCAAATGTTAGGAATTCATGTTTATACAGCTCAAAATTTCTGTAGAAAGTCTGTAAGAAATGACTATACTGCCTATGTTTACAATTGAGGCCGAACTTCTCTGGCGTCTTTTGTGTGAATGAGTTAAAATCCTTATGGTTCCAGTACTTACTTGTAATAAAACTCTCTAATTGTGGTAAAACTCTTAAAATGAGCAATTAGAGTTCTTAGATATGATTTAAAACTTGTAAGAAACCCTTAAAATAAAAGTAAATGGATTCGTACTGCATTTCCGGCCCTTTTTTACTGACAGACATTACCAGTGGAAAGCTGGCAAATGACCGGAAAACTGATAATATTTACAACTCCGGACACATTAGGGAGCGTTTTCACTTGAATTTGCTTTCAAATATTAGGAATTCATGTTTATACAGCTCAAAGTTTCTGTAGAAAGTCTGTTAGGAATGACTATACTGCCTAATTTACAGTTGAGGCCGAACTTCTCTGGCATCTTTTGTGTGAATCAGTTAAAATCCTTACGGTTCCAGTACTTACTTGTAGGAAAACTCTCTAATTGTGGTAAAACTCTTAAAATACGCAATTAGAGTTTCCGGAAATGATTATAAACTCGTAAGAAACCCTTGAAATAAAAGTAAATGGATTCGTACTACATTTCCTGCCGTTTTTTAATCCCAGACATTACCAGTGGAAAGCTGGTAAATGACCAGAAAACTGACAATATTCACAAATCCGGACACTTTAGGGAGCATTTTCACTTGAATTTGCTTTCAAATGTTAGGAATTCATGTTTATACAGCTCAAAGTTTCTGTAGAAAGTTTGTAAGGAATGACTATACTGCCTATGTTTACAATTGAGGCCGAACTTCTCTGGCGTCTTTTGTGTGAATGAGGTAAAATCCTTTTGGTTCCAGTACTTACTTGTAAGAAAACTCTCTAATTGTGGTAAAACTCTTAAAATGAGCAATACGAGTTCTTAGATATGATTAAAAACTTGTAAGAAACCCTTGAAATAAAAGTAAATGGATTCGTACTGCATTTCCGGCCCTTTTTTACTGACAGACATTACCAGTGGAAAGCTGGCAAATGACCAGAAAACTGATAATATTTACAACTCCGGACACTTTAGGGAGCGTTTTCACTTGAATTTCATTTCAAATGTTAGGAATTCATGTTTATACAGCTGAAAGTTTCTGTAGAAAGTTTGTAAGGATTAACTATACTGCCTATGTTTACAATTGAGGCCGAACTTCTCTGGCGTCTTTCCTGTGAATCAGTTAAAACCCTTACGGTTCCAGTACTTACTTGTAACTAAACTCGCTAATTGCGATAAAACTCTTAAAATACGCAATAAGAGTTTCCAAAAATGATTATAAACTTGTAAGAAACCCTTGAAATAAAAGTAAATGGATTCGTACTACATTTCCTGCCGTTTTTTCACTGACAGACATTACTAGTGGAAAGCTGGTAAATGACCAGAAAACTGATAATATTTACAACTCCGGACACTTTAGGGAGCGTTTTCACTTGAATTTGCTTTCAAATGTTAGGAATTCATGTTTATACAGCTCAAAATCTCTGTAGAAAGACAGTCAGTAAGGACTTCACTGCAAATGTTTACAATTGAGGCTGAACTTCTCTGGCGTCTTTCCTGTGAATCAGTTAAAATCCTTACGGTTCCAGTACTTACTTGTAACAAACTCTCTAATTGTGGTAAAACTCTTAAAATACGCAATAAGAGTTTCCAGAAATGATTATAAACTTGTAAGAAACCCTTGAAATAAAAGTAAATGGATTCGTACTACATTTCCTGCCATTTTTTAATCCCAGACATTACCAGTGGAAAGCTGGTAAATGACCAGAAAACTGATAATATTTACAACTCCGGACACTTTAGGGAGAGTTTTCACTTGAATTTGCTTTCAAATGTTAGGAATTCATGTTTATACAGCTCAAAGTTTCTGTAGAAAGTCTGTTAGGAATAACTATACTGCCTAATTTACAGTTGAGGCCGAACTTCTCTGGCATCTTTTGTGTGAATCAGTTAAAATCCTTACGGTTCCAGTACTTACTTGTAGGAAAACTCTCTAATTGTGGTAAAACTCTTAAAATACGCAATTAGAGTTTCCGGAAATGATTATAAACTCGTAAGAAACCCTTGAAATAAAAGTAAATGGATTCGTACTACATTTCCTGCCGTTTTTTAATCCCAGACATTACCAGTGGAAAGCTGGTAAATGACCAGAAAACTGATAATATTCACAAATCCGGACACTTTAGGGAGCATTTTCACTTGAATTTGCTTTCAATTGTTAGGAATTCATGTTTATACAGCTCAAAGTTTCTGTAGAAAGTTTGTAAGGAATCACTATACTGCCTATGTTTACAATTGAGGCCGAACTTCTCTGGCGTCTTTTGTGTGAATGAGTTAAAATCCTTACGGTTCCAGTACTTACTTGTAAGAAAACTCTCTAATTGTGGTAAAACTCTTAAAATGAGCAATTAGAGTTCTTAGATATGATTAAAAACTTGTAAGAAACCCTTGAAATAAAAGTAAATGGATTCGTACTGCATTTCCGGCCCTTTTTTACTGACAGACATTACCAGTGGAAAGCTGGCAAATGACCAGAAAACTGATAATATTTACAACTCCGGACACTTTAGGGAGCGTTTTCACTTGAATTTGCTTTCAAATGTTAGGAATTCATGTTTATACAGCTCAAAATCTCTGTAGAAAGACAGTCAGTAAGGACTTCACTGCAAATGTTTACAATTGAGGCTGAACTTCTCTGGCGTCTTTCCTGTGAATCAGTTAAAATCCTTACGGTTCCAGTACTTACTTGTAACAAACTCTCTAATTGTGGTAAAACTCTTAAAATACACAATAAGAGTTTCCAGAAATGATTATAAACTTTTAAGAAACCCTTGAAATAAAAGTAAAAGGATTCGTACTACATTTCCTGCCGTTTTTTAATCCCAGACATTACCAGTGGAAAGCTGGTAAATGACCAGAAAACTGATACTATTTACAACTCCGGACACTTTAGGGAGCGTTTTCACTTGAATTTGCTTTCAAATGTTAGGAATTCATGTTTATACAGCTCAAAATTTCTGTAGAAAGTCTGTAAGGAATGACTATACTGCCTATCTTTACAATTGAGTCCGAACTTCTCTGGCGTCTTTTGTGTGAATGAGTTAAAATCCTTATGGTTCCAGTACTTACTTGTAAGAAAACTCTCTAATTGTGGTAAAACTCTTAAAATGAGCAATTAGAGTTCTTAGATATGATTAAAAACTTGTAAGAAACCCTTAAAATAAAAGTAAATGGATTCGTACTGCATTTCCGGCCCTTTTTTACTGACAGACATTACCAGTGGAAAGCTGGCAAATGACCAGAAAACTGATAATATTTACAACTCCGGACACATTAGGGAGCGTTTTCACTTGAATTTGCTTTCAAATATTAGGAATTCATGTTTATACAGCTCAAAGTTTCTGTACAAAGTCTGTTAGGAATGACTATACTGGCTAATTTGCAGTTGAGGCCGAACTTCTCTGGCATCTTTTGTGTGAATCAGTTAAAATCCTTACGGTTCCAGTACTTACTTGTAGGAAAACTCTCTAATTGTGGTAAAACTCTTAAAATACGCAATAAGAGTTTCCAGAAATGATTATAAACTTGTAAGAAACCCTTGAAATAAAAGTAAATGGATTCGTACTACATTTCCTGCCGTTTTTTAATCCCAGACATTACCAGTGGAAAGCTGGTAAATGACCAGAAAACTGATAATATTTACAACTCCGGACACCTTAGGGAGCGTTTTCACTTGAATTTGCTTTCAAATATTAGGAATTCATGTTTATAAAGCTCAAAGGTTCTGTAGAAAATTTGTAAGGAATGACTATACTGCCTATGTTTACAATTGAGGCCGAACTTCTCTGGCGTCTTTTGTGTGAATGAGTTAAAATCCTTACGGTTCCAGTACTTACTTGTAAGAAAACTCTCTAATTGTGGTAAAACTCTTAAAATGAGCAATTAGAGTTCTTAGATATGATTAAAAACTTGTAAGAAACCCTTGAAATAAAAGTAAATGGATTCGTACTGCATTTCCGGCCCTTTTTTACTGACAGACATTACCAGTGGAAAGCTGGCAAATGACCAGAAAACTGATAATATTTACAACTCCGGACACTTTAGGGAGCGTTTTCACTTGAATTTGCTTTCAAATGTTAGGAATTCATGTTTATACAGCTCAAAATCTCTGTAGAAAGACAGTCAGTAAGGACTTCACTGCAAATGTTTACAATTGAGGCTGAACTTCTCTGGCGTCTTTCCTGTGAATCAGTTAAAATCCTTACGGTTCAAGTACTTACTTGTAACAAACTCTCTAATTGTGGTAAAACTCTTAAAATACGCAATAAGAGTTTCCAGAAATGATTATAAACTTTTAAGAAACCCTTGAAATAAAAGTAAATGGATTCGTACTACATTTCCTGCCGTTTTTTAATCCCAGACATTACCAGTGGAAAGCTGGTAAATGACCAGAAAACTGATACTATTTACAACTCCGGACACTTTAGGGAGCGTTTTCACTTGAATTTGCTTTCAAATGGTAGGAATTCATGTTTATACAGCTCAAAATTTCTGTAGAAAGTCTGTAAGGAATGACTATACTGCCTATCTTTACAATTGAGTCCGAACTTCTCTGGCGTCTTTTGTGTGAATGAGTTAAAATCCTTATGGTTCCAGTACTTACTTGTAAGAAAACTCTCTAATTGTGGTAAAACTCTTAAAATGAGCAATTAGAGTTCTTAGATATGATTAAAAACTTGTAAGAAACCCTTGAAATAAAAGTAAATGGATTCGTACTGCATTTCCGGCCCTTTTTTACTGACAGACATTACCAGTGGAAAGCTGGCAAATGACCAGAAAACTGATAATATTTACAACTCCGGACACATTAGGGAGCGTTTTCACTTGAATTTGCTTTCAAATATTAGGAATTCATGTTTATACAGCTCAAAGTTTCTGTACAAAGTCTGTTAGGAATGACTATACTGGCTAATTTGCAGTTGAGGCCGAACTTCTCTGGCATCTTTTGTGTGAATCAGTTAAAATCCTTACGGTTCCAGCACTTACTTGTAGGAAAACTCTCTAATTGTGGTAAAACTCTTAAAATACGCAATAAGAGTTTCCAGAAATGATTATAAACTTGTAAGAAACCCTTGAAATAAAAGTAAATGGATTCGTACTACATTTCCTGCCGTTTTTTAATCCCAGACATTACCAGTGGAAAGCTGGTAAATGACCAGAAAACTGATAATATTTACAACTCCGGACACCTTAGGGAGCGTTTTCACTTGAATTTGCTTTCAAATATTAGGAATTCATGTTTATACAGCTCAAAGGTTCTGTAGAAAGTTTGTAAGGAATGACTATACTGCCTATGTTTACAATTGAGTCCGAACTTCTCTGGCGTCTTTCGTGTGAATGAGTTAAAATCCTTATGGTTCCAGTACTTACTTGTAAGAAAACTCTCTAATTGTGGTAAAAATAATAAAATGAGCAATTAGAGTTCTTAGATATGATTAAAAACTTGTAAGAAACCCTTGAAATAAAAGTAAATGGATTCGTACTGCATTTCCGGCCCTTTTTTACTGACAGACATTACCAGTGGAAAGCTGGCAAATGACCAGAAAACTGATAATATTTACAACGCCAGACACTTTAGGGAGCGTTTTCACTTGAATTTGCTTTCAAATGTTAGGAATTCATGTTTATACACCTCAAAGTTTCTGTAGAAAGTTTGTAAGGATTGACTATACTGCCTATGTTTACAATTGAGGCCGAACTTCTCTGGCGTCTTTCCTGTGAATCAGTTAAAATCCTTACGGTTCCAGTACTTACTTGTAACTAAACTCTCTAATTGCGGTAAAACTCTTAAAATATGCAATAAGAGTTTCCAGAAATGATTATAAACTCGTAAGAAACCCTTGAAATAAAAGTAAATGGATTCGTAGTACATTTCAAGGCGTTTTTTCACTGACAGACATTACCAGTGGAAAGCTGGTAAATAACCAGAAAACTGATAATATTTACAACTCCGGACACTTTAGGGAGCGTTTTCACTTGAATTTGCTTTCAAATGTTAGCAATTGATGTTTATACAGCTCAAAATTTCTGTAGAAAGACAGTCAGTAAGGACCTCACTGCTAATGTTTACAATTGAGGCCGAACTTATCTGGCGTCTTTCCTGTGAATCAGTTAAAATCCTTACGGTTCCAGTACTTACTTGTAACAAACTCTCTAATTGTGGTAAAACTCTTAAAATACGCAATTAGAGTTTCCGGAAATGATTATAAACTCGTAAGAAACCCTTGAAATAAAAGTAAATGGATTCGTACTGCATTTCCTGCCGTTTTTTAATCCCAGACATTACCAGTGGAAAGCCGGTAAATGACCAGAAAACTGATAATATTCACAAATCCGGACACTTTAGGGAGCATTTTCACTTGAATTTGCTTTCAAATGTTAGGAATTCATGTTTATACAGCTCAAAGTTTCTGTAGAAAGTTTGTAAGGAATGACTATACTGCCTATGTTTACAATTGGGCCGAACTTCTCTGGCGTCTTTTGTGTGAATGAGTTAAAATCCTTACGGTTCCAGTACTTACTTGTAAGAAAACTCTCTAATTGTGGTAAAACTCTTAAAATGAGCAATTAGAGTTCTTAGATATGATTAAAAACTTGTAAGAAACCCTTGAAATAAAAGTAAATGGATTCGTACTGCATTTCCGGCCCTTTTTTACTGACAGACATTACCAGTGGAAAGCTGGCAAATGACCAGAAAACTGATAATATTTACAACTCCGGACACTTTAGGGAGCGTTTTCACTTGAATTTGCTTTCAAATGTTAGGAATTCATGTTTATACAGCTCAAAATCTCTGTAGAAAGACAGTCAGTAAGGACTTCACTGCAAATGTTTACAATTGAGGCTGAACTTCTCTGGCGTCTTTCCTGTGAATCAGTTAAAATCCTTACGGTTCAAGTACTTACTTGTAACAAACTCTCTAATTGTGGTAAAACTCTTAAAATACGCAATAAGAGTTTCCAGAAATGATTATAAACTTTTAAGAAACCCTTGAAATAAAAGTAAATGGATTCGTACTACATTTCCTGCCGTTTTTTAATCCCAGACATTACCAGTGGAAAGCTGGTAAATGACCAGAAAACTGATACTATTTACAACTCCGGACACTTTAGGGAGCGTTTTCACTTGAATTTGCTTTCAAATGGTAGGAATTCATGTTTATACAGCTCAAAGTTTCTGTAGAAAGTTTGTAAGGAATGACTATACTGCCTATGTTTACAATTGAGGCCGAACTTCTCTGGCGTCTTTTGTGTGAATGAGGTAAAATCCTTTTGGTTCCAGTACTTACTTGTAAGAAAACTCTCTAATTGTGGTAAAACTCTTAAAATGAGCAATACGAGTTCTTAGATATGATTAAAAACTTGTAAGAAACCCTTGAAATAAAAGTAAATGGATTCGTACTGCATTTCCGGCCCTTTTTTACTGACAGACATTACCAGTGGAAAGCTGGCAAATGACCAGAAAACTGATAATATTTACAACTCCGGACACTTTAGGGAGCGTTTTCACTTGAATTTCATTTCAAATGTTAGGAATTCATGTTTATACAGCTGAAAGTTTCTGTAGAAAGTTTGTAAGGATTAACTATACTGCCTATGTTTACAATTGAGGCCGAACTTCTCTGGCGTCTTTCCTGTGAATCAGTTAAAACCCTTACGGTTCCAGTACTTACTTGTAACTAAACTCGCTAATTGCGATAAAACTCTTAAAATACGCAATAAGAGTTTCCAAAAATGATTATAAACTTGTAAGAAACCCTTGAAATAAAAGTAAATGGATTCGTACTACATTTCCTGCCGTTTTTTCACTGACAGACATTACTAGTGGAAAGCTGGTAAATGACCAGAAAACTGATAATATTTACAACTCCGGACACTTTAGGGAGCGTTTTCACTTGAATTTGCTTTCAAATGTTAGGAATTCATGTTTATACAGCTCAAAATCTCTGTAGAAAGACAGTCAGTAAGGACTTCACTGCAAATGTTTACAATTGAGGCTGAACTTCTCTGGCGTCTTTCCTGTGAATCAGTTAAAATCCTTACGGTTCCAGTACTTACTTGTAACAAACTCTCTAATTGTGGTAAAACTCTTAAAATACGCAATAAGAGTTTCCAGAAATGATTATAAACTTGTAAGAAACCCTTGAAATAAAAGTAAATGGATTCGTACTACATTTCCTGCCATTTTTTAATCCCAGACATTACCAGTGGAAAGCTGGTAAATGACCAGAAAACTGATAATATTTACAACTCCGGACACTTTAGGGAGAGTTTTCACTTGAATTTGCTTTCAAATGTTAGGAATTCATGTTTATACAGCTCAAAGTTTCTGTAGAAAGTCTGTTAGGAATAACTATACTGCCTAATTTACAGTTGAGGCCGAACTTCTCTGGCATCTTTTGTGTGAATCAGTTAAAATCCTTACGGTTCCAGTACTTACTTGTAGGAAAACTCTCTAATTGTGGTAAAACTCTTAAAATACGCAATTAGAGTTTCCGGAAATGATTATAAACTCGTAAGAAACCCTTGAAATAAAAGTAAATGGATTCGTACTACATTTCCTGCCGTTTTTTAATCCCAGACATTACCAGTGGAAAGCTGGTAAATGACCAGAAAACTGATAATATTCACAAATCCGGACACTTTAGGGAGCATTTTCACTTGAATTTGCTTTCAATTGTTAGGAATTCATGTTTATACAGCTCAAAGTTTCTGTAGAAAGTTTGTAAGGAATCACTATACTGCCTATGTTTACAATTGAGGCCGAACTTCTCTGGCGTCTTTTGTGTGAATGAGTTAAAATCCTTACGGTTCCAGTACTTACTTGTAAGAAAACTCTCTAATTGTGGTAAAACTCTTAAAATGAGCAATTAGAGTTCTTAGATATGATTAAAAACTTGTAAGAAACCCTTGAAATAAAAGTAAATGGATTCGTACTGCATTTCCGGCCCTTTTTTACTGACAGACATTAACAGTGAAAAGCTGGCAAATGACCAGAAAACTGATAATATTTACAACTCCGGACACTTTAGGGAGCGTTTTCACTTGAATTTGCTTTCAAATGTTAGGAATTCATGTTTATACAGCTCAAAATCTCTGTAGAAAGACAGTCAGTAAGGACTTCACTGCAAATGTTTACAATTGAGGCTGAACTTCTCTGGCGTCTTTCCTGTGAATCAGTTAAAATCCTTACGGTTCCAGTACTTACTTGTAACAAACTCTCTAATTGTGGTAAAACTCTTAAAATACGCAATAAGAGTTTCCAGAAATGATTATAAACTTTTAAGAAACCCTTGAAATAAAAGTAAAAGGATTCGTACTACATTTCCTGCCGTTTTTTAATCCCAGACATTACCAGTGGAAAGCTGGTAAATGACCAGAAAACTGATACTATTTACAACTCCGGACACTTTAGGGAGCGTTTTCACTTGAATTTGCTTTCAAATGTTAGGAATTCATGTTTATACAGCTCAAAATTTCTGTAGAAAGTCTGTAAGGAATGACTATACTGCCTATCTTTACAATTGAGTCCGAACTTCTCTGGCGTCTTTTGTGTGAATGAGTTAAAATCCTTATGGTTCCAGTACTTACTTGTAAGAAAACTCTCTAATTGTGGTAAAACTCTTAAAATGAGCAATTAGAGTTCTTAGATATGATTAAAAACTTGTAAGAAACCCTTAAAATAAAAGTAAATGGATTCGTACTGCATTTCCGGCCCTTTTTTACTGACAGACATTACCAGTGGAAAGCTGGCAAATGACCAGAAAACTGATAATATTTACAACTCCGGACACATTAGGGAGCGTTTTCACTTGAATTTGCTTTCAAATATTAGGAATTCATGTTTATACAGCTCAAAGTTTCTGTACAAAGTCTGTTAGGAATGACTATACTGGCTAATTTGCAGTTGAGGCCGAACTTCTCTGGCATCTTTTGTGTGAATCAGTTAAAATCCTTACGGTTCCAGTACTTACTTGTAGGAAAACTCTCTAATTGTGGTAAAACTCTTAAAATACGCAATAAGAGTTTCCAGAAATGATTATAAACTTGTAAGAAACCCTTGAAATAAAAGTAAATGGATTCGTACTACATTTCCTGCCGTTTTTTAATCCCAGACATTACCAGTGGAAAGCTGGTAAATGACCAGAAAACTGATAATATTTACAACTCCGGACACCTTAGGGAGCGTTTTCACTTGAATTTGCTTTCAAATATTAGGAATTCATGTTTATAAAGCTCAAAGGTTCTGTAGAAAGTTTGTAAGGAATGACTATACTGCCTATGTTTACAATTGAGGCCGAACTTCTCTGGCGTCTTTTGTGTGAATGAGTTAAAATCCTTACGGTTCCAGTACTTACTTGTAAGAAAACTCTCTAATTGTGGTAAAACTCTTAAAATGAGCAATTAGAGTTCTTAGATATGATTAAAAACTTGTAAGAAACCCTTGAAATAAAAGTAAATGGATTCGTACTGCATTTCCGGCCCTTTTTTACTGACAGACATTACCAGTGGAAAGCTGGCAAATGACCAGAAAACTGATAATATTTACAACTCCGGACACTTTAGGGAGCGTTTTCACTTGAATTTGCTTTCAAATGTTAGGAATTCATGTTTATACAGCTCAAAATCTCTGTAGAAAGACAGTCAGTAAGGACTTCACTGCAAATGTTTACAATTGAGGCTGAACTTCTCTGGCGTCTTTCCTGTGAATCAGTTAAAATCCTTACGGTTCAAGTACTTACTTGTAACAAACTCTCTAATTGTGGTAAAACTCTTAAAATACGCAATAAGAGTTTCCAGAAATGATTATAAACTTTTAAGAAACCCTTGAAATAAAAGTAAATGGATTCGTACTACATTTCCTGCCGTTTTTTAATCCCAGACATTACCAGTGGAAAGCTGGTAAATGACCAGAAAACTGATACTATTTACAACTCCGGACACTTTAGGGAGCGTTTTCACTTGAATTTGCTTTCAAATGGTAGGAATTCATGTTTATACAGCTCAAAATTTCTGTAGAAAGTCTGTAAGGAATGACTATACTGCCTATCTTTACAATTGAGTCCGAACTTCTCTGGCGTCTTTTGTGTGAATGAGTTAAAATCCTTATGGTTCCAGTACTTACTTGTAAGAAAACTCTCTAATTGTGGTAAAATTCTTAAAATGAGCAATTAGAGTTCTTAGATATGATTAAAAACTTGTAAGAAACCCTTGAAATAAAAGTAAATGGATTCGTACTGCATTTCCGGCCCTTTTTTACTGACAGACATTACCAGTGGAAAGCTGGCAAATGACCAGAAAACTGATAATATTTACAACTCCGGACACATTAGGGAGCGTTTTCACTTGAATTTGCTTTCAAATATTAGGAATTCATGTTTATACAGCTCAAAGTTTCTGTACAAAGTCTGTTAGGAATGACTATACTGGCTAATTTGCAGTTGAGGCCGAACTTCTCTGGCATCTTTTGTGTGAATCAGTTAAAATCCTTACGGTTCCAGCACTTACTTGTAGGAAAACTCTCTAATTGTGGTAAAACTCTTAAAATACGCAATAAGAGTTTCCAGAAATGATTATAAACTTGTAAGAAACCCTTGAAATAAAAGTAAATGGATTCGTACTACATTTCCTGCCGTTTTTTAATCCCAGACATTACCAGTGGAAAGCTGGTAAATGACCAGAAAACTGATAATATTTACAACTCCGGACACCTTAGGGAGCGTTTTCACTTGAATTTGCTTTCAAATATTAGGAATTCATGTTTATACAGCTCAAAGGTTCTGTAGAAAGTTTGTAAGGAATGACTATACTGCCTATGTTTACAATTGAGTCCGAACTTCTCTGGCGTCTTTCGTGTGAATGAGTTAAAATCCTTATGGTTCCAGTACTTACTTGTAAGAAAACTCTCTAATTGTGGTAAAAATAATAAAATGAGCAATTAGAGTTCTTAGATATGATTAAAAACTTGTAAGAAACCCTTGAAATAAAAGTAAATGGATTCGTACTGCATTTCCGGCCCTTTTTTACTGACAGACATTACCAGTGGAAAGCTGGCAAATGACCAGAAAACTGATAATATTTACAACGCCAGACACTTTAGGGAGCGTTTTCACTTGAATTTGCTTTCAAATGTTAGGAATTCATGTTTATACACCTCAAAGTTTCTGTAGAAAGTTTGTAAGGATTGACTATACTGCCTATGTT
The DNA here is from genome assembly GCF_963259705.1 of Myotis daubentonii. Lineage (NCBI taxonomy): Eukaryota > Metazoa > Chordata > Mammalia > Chiroptera > Vespertilionidae > Myotis > Myotis daubentonii. The sequence goes on along the minus strand of NC_081843.1, from coordinate 1,328,075 downwards.
TACAATTGAGGCCGAACTTCTCTGGCGTCTTTCCTGTGAATCAGTTAAAATCCTTACGGTTCCAGTACTTACTTGTAACTAAACTCTCTAATTGCGGTAAAACTCTTAAAATATGCAATAAGAGTTTCCAGAAATGATTATAAACTCGTAAGAAACCCTTGAAATAAAAGTAAATGGATTCGTAGTACATTTCAAGGCGTTTTTTCACTGACAGACATTACCAGTGGAAAGCTGGTAAATAACCAGAAAACTGATAATATTTACAACTCCGGACACTTTAGGGAGCGTTTTCACTTGAATTTGCTTTCAAATGTTAGCAATTGATGTTTATACAGCTCAAAATTTCTGTAGAAAGACAGTCAGTAAGGACCTCACTGCTAATGTTTACAATTGAGGCCGAACTTATCTGGCGTCTTTCCTGTGAATCAGTTAAAATCCTTACGGTTCCAGTACTTACTTGTAACAAACTCTCTAATTGTGGTAAAACTCTTAAAATACGCAATTAGAGTTTCCGGAAATGATTATAAACTCGTAAGAAACCCTTGAAATAAAAGTAAATGGATTCGTACTGCATTTCCTGCCGTTTTTTAATCCCAGACATTACCAGTGGAAAGCTGGTAAATGACCAGAAAACTGATAATATTCACAAATCCGGACACTTTAGGGAGCATTTTCACTTGAATTTGCTTTCAAATGTTAGGAATTCATGTTTATACAGCTCAAAGTTTCTGTAGAAAGTTTGTAAGGAATGACTATACTGCCTATGTTTACAATTGGGCCGAACTTCTCTGGCGTCTTTTGTGTGAATGAGTTAAAATCCTTACGGTTCCAGTACTTACTTGTAAGAAAACTCTCTAATTGTGGTAAAACTCTTAAAATGAGCAATTAGAGTTCTTAGATATGATTAAAAACTTGTAAGAAACCCTTGAAATAAAAGTAAATGGATTCGTACTGCATTTCCGGCCCTTTTTTACTGACAGACATTACCAGTGGAAAGCTGGCAAATGACCAGAAAACTGATAATATTTACAACTCCGGACACTTTAGGGAGCGTTTTCACTTGAATTTGCTTTCAAATGTTAGGAATTCATGTTTATACAGCTCAAAATCTCTGTAGAAAGACAGTCAGTAAGGACTTCACTGCAAATGTTTACAATTGAGGCTGAACTTCTCTGGCGTCTTTCCTGTGAATCAGTTAAAATCCTTACGGTTCAAGTACTTACTTGTAACAAACTCTCTAATTGTGGTAAAACTCTTAAAATACGCAATAAGAGTTTCCAGAAATGATTATAAACTTTTAAGAAACCCTTGAAATAAAAGTAAATGGATTCGTACTACATTTCCTGCCGTTTTTTAATCCCAGACATTACCAGTGGAAAGCTGGTAAATGACCAGAAAACTGATACTATTTACAACTCCGGACACTTTAGGGAGCGTTTTCACTTGAATTTGCTTTCAAATGGTAGGAATTCATGTTTATACAGCTCAAAATTTCTGTAGAAAGTCTGTAAGGAATGACTATACTGCCTATCTTTACAATTGAGTCCGAACTTCTCTGGCGTCTTTTGTGTGAATGAGTTAAAATCCTTATGGTTCCAGTACTTACTTGTAAGAAAACTCTCTAATTGTGGTAAAACTCTTAAAATGAGCAATTAGAGTTCTTAGATATGATTAAAAACTTGTAAGAAACCCTTGAAATAAAAGTAAATGGATTCGTACTGCATTTCCGGCCCTTTTTTACTGACAGACATTACCAGTGGAAAGCTGGCAAATGACCAGAAAACTGATAATATTTACAACTCCGGACACATTAGGGAGCGTTTTCACTTGAATTTGCTTTCAAATATTAGGAATTCATGTTTATACAGCTCAAAGTTTCTGTACAAAGTCTGTTAGGAATGACTATACTGGCTAATTTGCAGTTGAGGCCGAACTTCTCTGGCATCTTTTGTGTGAATCAGTTAAAATCCTTACGGTTCCAGTACTTACTTGTAGGAAAACTCTCTAATTGTGGTAAAACTCTTAAAATACGCAATAAGAGTTTCCAGAAATGATTATAAACTTGTAAGAAACCCTTGAAATAAAAGTAAATGGATTCGTACTACATTTCCTGCCGTTTTTTAATCCCAGACATTACCAGTGGAAAGCTGGTAAATGACCAGAAAACTGATAATATTTACAACTCCGGACACCTTAGGGAGCGTTTTCACTTGAATTTGCTTTCAAATATTAGGAATTCATGTTTATACAGCTCAAAGGTTCTGTAGAAAGTTTGTAAGGAATGACTATACTGCCTATGTTTACAATTGAGTCCGAACTTCTCTGGCGTCTTTCGTGTGAATGAGTTAAAATCCTTATGGTTCCAGTACTTACTTGTAAGAAAACTCTCTAATTGTGGTAAAAATAATAAAATGAGCAATTAGAGTTCTTAGATATGATTAAAAACTTGTAAGAAACCCTTGAAATAAAAGTAAATGGATTCGTACTGCATTTCCGGCCCTTTTTTACTGACAGACATTACCAGTGGAAAGCTGGCAAATGACCAGAAAACTGATAATATTTACAACGCCAGACACTTTAGGGAGCGTTTTCACTTGAATTTGCTTTCAAATGTTAGGAATTCATGTTTATACACCTCAAAGTTTCTGTAGAAAGTTTGTAAGGATTGACTATACTGCCTATGTTTACAATTGAGGCCGAACTTCTCTGGCGTCTTTCCTGTGAATCAGTTAAAATCCTTACGGTTCCAGTACTTACTTGTAACTAAACTCTCTAATTGCGGTAAAACTCTTAAAATATGCAATAAGAGTTTCCAGAAATGATTATAAACTCGTAAGAAACCCTTGAAATAAAAGTAAATGGATTCGTAGTACATTTCAAGGCGTTTTTTCACTGACAGACATTACCAGTGGAAAGCTGGTAAATAACCAGAAAACTGATAATATTTACAACTCCGGACACTTTAGGGAGCGTTTTCACTTGAATTTGCTTTCAAATGTTAGCAATTGATGTTTATACAGCTCAAAATTTCTGTAGAAAGACAGTCAGTAAGGACCTCACTGCTAATGTTTACAATTGAGGCCGAACTTATCTGGCGTCTTTCCTGTGAATCAGTTAAAATCCTTACGGTTCCAGTACTTACTTGTAACAAACTCTCTAATTGTGGTAAAACTCTTAAAATACGCAATTAGAGTTTCCGGAAATGATTATAAACTCGTAAGAAACCCTTGAAATAAAAGTAAATGGATTCGTACTGCATTTCCTGCCGTTTTTTAATCCCAGACATTACCAGTGGAAAGCTGGTAAATGACCAGAAAACTGATAATATTCACAAATCCGGACACTTTAGGGAGCATTTTCACTTGAATTTGCTTTCAAATGTTAGGAATTCATGTTTATACAGCTCAAAGTTTCTGTAGAAAGTTTGTAAGGAATGACTATACTGCCTATGTTTACAATTGGGCCGAACTTCTCTGGCGTCTTTTCTGTGAATGAGTTAAAATCCTTACGGTTCCAGTACTTACTTGTAAGAAAACTCTCTAATTGTGGTAAAACTCTTAAAATGAGCAATTAGAGTTCTTAGATATGATTAAAAACTTGTAAGAAACCCTTGAAATAAAAGTAAATGGATTCGTACTGCATTTCCGGCCCTTTTTTACTGACAGACATTACCAGTGGAAAGCTGGCAAATGACCAGAAAACTGATAATATTTACAACTCCGGACACTTTAGGGAGCGTTTTCACTTGAATTTCTTTTCAAATGTTAGGAATTCATGTTTATACAGCTCAAAGTTTCTGTAGAAAGTTTGTAAGGATTGACTATACTGCCTATGTTTACAATTGAGGCCGAACTTCTCTGGCGTCTTTCCTGTGAATCAGTTAAAACCCTTACGGTTCCAGTACTTACTTGTAACTAAACTCACTAATTGCGATAAAACTCTTAAAATACGCAATAAGAGTTTCCAGAAATGATTATAAACTTGTAAGAAACCCTTGAAATAAAAGTAAATGGATTCGTACTACATTTCCTGCCGTTTTTTCACTGACAGACATTACTAGTGGAAAGCTGGTAAATGACCAGAAAACCGATAATATTTACAACTCCGGACACTTTAGGGAGCGTTTTCACTTGAATTTGCTTTCAAATGTTAGGAATTCATGTTTATACAGCTCAAAATTTCTGTAGAAAGACAGTCAGTAAGGACTTCACTGCTAATGTTTCCAATTGAGGCTGAACTTCTCTGGTGTCTTTCCTGTGAATCAGTTAAAATCCTTACGGTTCCAGTACTTACTTGTAACAAACTCTCTAATTGTGGTAAAACTCTTAAAATACGCAATAAGAGTTTCCAGAAATAATTATAAACTTGTAAGAAACCCTTGAAATAAAAGTAAATGGATTCGTACTACATTTACTGCCGTTTTTTACTGACAGACATTACCAGTGGAAAGCTGGTAAATGACCAGAAAACTGATAATATTTACAACTCCGGACACTTTAGGGAGCGTTTTCACTTGAATTTGCTTTCAAATGTTAGGAATTCATGTTTATACAGCTCAAAATTTCTGTAGAAAGTCTGTAAGGAATGACTATACTGCCTATGTTTACAATTGAGTCCGAACTTCTCTGGCGTCTTTTCTGTGAATGAGTTAAAATCCTTATGGTTCCAGTACTTACTTGTAAGAAAACTCTCTAATTGTGGTAAAACTCTTAAAATGAGCAATTAGAGTTCTTAGATATGATTAAAAACTTGTAAGAAACCCTTGAAATAAAAATAAATGGATTCGTACTACATTTCCTGCCGTTTTTTAATCCCAGACATTACCAGTGGAAAGCTGGTAAATGACCAGAAAACTGATAATATTTACAACTCCGGACACCTTAGGGAGCGTTTTCACTTGAATTTGCTTTAAAATATTAGGAATTCATGTTTATACAGCTCAAAATTTCTGAAGAAAGACTGTAAGTAAGGAGTTCACTGCTAATGTTTACAATTGAGGCCGAACTTCTCTGGCGTCTTTCCTTTGAATCAGTTTAAATCCTTACGGTTCCAGTACTTACTTGTAACAAACTCTCTAATTCTGGTAAAACTCTTAAAATACGCAATTAGAGTTTCCGGAAATGATTATAAACTTGGAAGAAACCCTTGAAATAAAAGTAAATGGATTCGTACTACATTTCCTGCCGTTTTTTAATCCCAGACATTACCAGTGGAAAGCTGGTAAATGACCAAAAACTGATAATATTTACAACTCCGGACACTTTAGGTAGCGTTTTCACTTGAATTTGCTTTCAAATATTAGGAATTCATGTTTATACAGCTCAAAGTTTCTTTAGAAAGTCTGTTAGGAATGACTATACTGCCTATGTTTACAATTGAGGCCGAACTTCTCTGGCGTCTTTCCTGTGAATCACTTAAAACCCTTACGGTTCCAGTACTTACTTGTAACTAAACTCGCTAATTGCGATAAAACTCTTAAAATACACAATTAGAGTTTCCAGAAATGATTATAAACTTGTAAGAAACCCTTGAAATAAAAGTAAATGGATTCGTACTACATTTACTGCCGTTTTTTACTGACAGACATTACCAGTGGAAAGCTGGTAAATGACCAGAAAACTGATAATATTTACAACTCCGGACACTTTAGGGAGCGTTTTCACTTGAATTTGCTTTCAAATGTTAGGAATTCATGTTTATACAGCTCAAAATTTCTGTAGAAAGTCTGTAAGGAATGACTATACTGCCTATGTTTACAATTGAGTCCGAACTTCTCTGGCGTCTTTTGTGTGAATGAGTTAAAATCCTTATGGTTCCAGTACTTACTTGTAAGAAAACTCTCTAATTGTGGTAAAACTCTTAAAATGAGCAATTAGAGTTCTTAGATATGATTAAAAACTTGTAAGAAACCCTTGAAATAAAAGTAAATGGATTCGTACTGCATTTCCGGCCCTTTTTTACTGACAGACATTACCAGTGGAAAGCTGGCAAATGACCAGAAAACTGATAATATTTACAACTCCGGACACATTAGGGAGCGTTTTCACTTGAATTTGCTTTCAAATATTAGGAATTCATGTTTATACAGGTCATAGTTTCTCTAGAAAGTCTGTTAGGAATGACTATACTGCCTATGTTTACAGTTGAGGCCAAACTTCTCTGGCGTCTTTTGTGTGAATGAGTTAAAATCCTTACGGTTCTAGTACTTACTTGTAGGAAAACTCTCTAAATGTGGTAAAACTCTTAAAATACGCAATTAGAGTTTCCCGAAATGATTATAAACTTGTAAGAAACCCTTGAAATAAAAGTAAATGGATTCGTACTACATTTCCTGCCGTTTTTTAATCCCAGACATTACCAGTGGAAAGCTGGTAAATGACCAGAAAACTGATAATATTTACAACTCCGGACACCTTAGGGAGCGTTTTCACTTGAATATGCTTTAAAATATTAGGAATTCATGTTTATACAGCTCAAAATTTCTGAAGAAAGACTGTAAGTAAGGAGTTCACTGCTAATGTTTACAGTTGAGGCCGAACTTCTCTGGCGTCTTTCCTTTGAATCAGTTTAAATCCTTATGGTTCCAGTACTTACTTGTAACAAACTCTCTAATTCTGGTAAAACTCTTAAAATACGCAATTAGAGTTTCCGGAAATGATTATAAACTTGTAAGAAACCCTTGAAATAAAAGTAAATGGATTCGTACTACATTTCCTGCCGTTTTTTCACTGACAGACATTACCAGTGGAAAGCTGGTAAATGACCAGAAACCTGATAATATTTACAACTCCGTACACCTTAGGGAGCGTTTTCACTTGAATTTGCTTTCAAATATTAGGAATTCATGTTTATACAGCTCAAAATTTCTGAAGAAAGACTGTAAGTAAGGACTTCACTGCTAATGTTTACAATTGAGGCCGAACTTCTCTGGCGTCTTTCCTGTGAATCAGTTAAAATCCTTACGTTTCCAGTACTTACTTGTAAGAAAACTCTCTAATGGCGGTAAAACTCTTAAAATACGCAATAAGAGTTTCCAGAAATGATTATAAACTTGTAAGAAACCCTTGAAATAAAAGTAAATGGATTCGTACTACATTTCCTGCCGTTTTTTCACTGACAGACATTACCAGTGGATAGCTGGTAAATGACCAGAAACCTGATAATATTTACAACTCTGGACACTTTAGGGAGAGTTTTCACTTGAATTTGCTTTCAAATGTTAGGAATTCATGTTTATACAGCTCAAAATTTCTGTAGAAAGACAGTCAGTAAGGACCTCACTGCTAATGTTTACAATTGAGGCCGAACTTCTCTGGGGACTTTTGTGTGAATGAGTTAAAATCCATAAGGTTCCAGTACTTACTTGTAGGAATACTCTCTAATTGTGGTAAAACTCTTAAAATACGCAATTAGAGTTTCCGGAAATGATTATAAACTTGGAAGGAACCCTTGAAATAAAAGTAAATGGATTCGTACTACATTTCCTGCCGTTTTTTAATCCCAGACATTACCAGTGGAAAGCTGGTAAATGACCAAAAACTGATAATATTTACAACTCCGGACACTTTAGGTAGCGTTTTCACATGAATTTGCTTTCAAATATTAGGAATTCATGTTTATACAGCTCAAAGTTTCTTTAGAAAGTCTTTAAGGAATGACTATACTGCCTATGTTTATAATAGAGGCCGAACTTTAATGGCGTCTTTTGTGTGAATGAGTTAAAATCCTTATGGTTCGAGTACTTACTTGTAAGAAAACTCTCCAATTGTGGTAAAACTCTTAAAATACGCAATTAGGGTTTCCAGAAATGATTATAAACTTGTAAGAAACCCTTGAAATAAAAGTAAATGGATTCGTACTACATTTCCTGCTGTTTTTTACTGACAGACATTACCAGTGGAAAGCTGGCAAATGACCAGAAAACTGATAATATTTACAACTCCGGACACTTTAGGGAGCGTTTTCATTTGAATTTGCTTTCAAATGTTAGGAATTTATGGTTATACAGCTCAAAATTTCTGTAGAAATTCTGCAAGGAATGACTATACTGCCTATGTTTCCAATTGAGCCCGAACTTCTCTGGCGTCTTTTGTGTGAATCAGTTAAAATCCTTACGGTTCCAGTACTTACTTGTAAGAAAACTCTCTAATTGTGGTAAAACTCTTAAAATACGCAATTAGAGTTTCCGGAAATGATTATAAACTTGGAAGAAACCCTTGAAATAAAAGTAAATGGATTCGTACTACATTTCCTGCCGTTTTTTAATCCCAGACATTACCAGTGGAAAGCTGGTAAATGACCAAAAACTGATAATATTTACAACTCCGGACACTTTAGGTAGCGTTTTCACTTGAATTTGCTTTCAAATATTAGGAATTCATGTTTATACAGCTCAAAGTTTCTTTAGAAAGTCTGTTAGGAATGACTATACTGCCTATGTTTACAATTGAGGCCGAACTTCTCTGGCGTCTTTCCTGTGAATCACTTAAAACCCTTACGGTTCCAGTACTTACTTGTAACTAAACTCGCTAATTGCGATAAAACTCTTAAAATACACAATTAGAGTTTCCAGAAATGATTATAAACTTGTAAGAAACCCTTGAAATAAAAGTAAATGGATTCGTACTACATTTACTGCCGTTTTTTACTGACAGACATTACCAGTGGAAAGCTGGTAAATGACCAGAAAACTGATAATATTTACAACTCCGGACACTTTAGGGAGCGTTTTCACTTGAATTTGCTTTCAAATGTTAGGAATTCATGTTTATACAGCTCAAAATTTCTGTAGAAAGTCTGTAAGGAATGACTATACTGCCTATGTTTACAATTGAGTCCGAACTTCTCTGGCGTCTTTTGTGTGAATGAGTTAAAATCCTTATGGTTCCAGTACTTACTTGTAAGAAAACTCTCTAATTGTGGTAAAACTCTTAAAATGAGCAATTAGAGTTCTTAGATATGATTAAAAACTTGTAAGAAACCCTTGAAATAAAAGTAAATGGATTCGTACTGCATTTCCGGCCCTTTTTTACTGACAGACATTACCAGTGGAAAGCTGGCAAATGACCAGAAAACTGATAATATTTACAACTCCGGACACATTAGGGAGCGTTTTCACTTGAATTTGCTTTCAAATATTAGGAATTCATGTTTATACAGGTCATAGTTTCTCTAGAAAGTCTGTTAGGAATGACTATACTGCCTATGTTTACAGTTGAGGCCAAACTTCTCTGGCGTCTTTTGTGTGAATGAGTTAAAATCCTTACGGTTCTAGTACTTACTTGTAGGAAAACTCTCTAAATGTGGTAAAACTCTTAAAATACGCAATTAGAGTTTCCCGAAATGATTATAAACTTGTAAGAAACCCTTGAAATAAAAGTAAATGGATTCGTACTACATTTCCTGCCGTTTTTTAATCCCAGACATTACCAGTGGAAAGCTGGTAAATGACCAGAAAACTGATAATATTTACAACTCCGGACACCTTAGGGAGCGTTTTCACTTGAATATGCTTTAAAATATTAGGAATTCATGTTTATACAGCTCAAAATTTCTGAAGAAAGACTGTAAGTAAGGAGTTCACTGCTAATGTTTACAGTTGAGGCCGAACTTCTCTGGCGTCTTTCCTTTGAATCAGTTTAAATCCTTATGGTTCCAGTACTTACTTGTAACAAACTCTCTAATTCTGGTAAAACTCTTAAAATACGCAATTAGAGTTTCCGGAAATGATTATAAACTTGTAAGAAACCCTTGAAATAAAAGTAAATGGATTCGTACTACATTTCCTGCCGTTTTTTCACTGACAGACATTACCAGTGGAAAGCTGGTAAATGACCAGAAACCTGATAATATTTACAACTCCGTACACCTTAGGGAGCGTTTTCACTTGAATTTGCTTTCAAATATTAGGAATTCATGTTTATACAGCTCAAAATTTCTGAAGAAAGACTGTAAGTAAGGACTTCACTGCTAATGTTTACAATTGAGGCCGAACTTCTCTGGCGTCTTTCCTGTGAATCAGTTAAAATCCTTACGTTTCCAGTACTTACTTGTAAGAAAACTCTCTAATGGCGGTAAAACTCTTAAAATACGCAATAAGAGTTTCCAGAAATGATTATAAACTTGTAAGAAACCCTTGAAATAAAAGTAAATGGATTCGTACTACATTTCCTGCCGTTTTTTCACTGACAGACATTACCAGTGGATAGCTGGTAAATGACCAGAAACCTGATAATATTTACAACTCTGGACACTTTAGGGAGAGTTTTCACTTGAATTTGCTTTCAAATGTTAGGAATTCATGTTTATACAGCTCAAAATTTCTGTAGAAAGACAGTCAGTAAGGACCTCACTGCTAATGTTTACAATTGAGGCCGAACTTCTCTGGGGACTTTTGTGTGAATGAGTTAAAATCCATAAGGTTCCAGTACTTACTTGTAGGAATACTCTCTAATTGTGGTAAAACTCTTAAAATACGCAATTAGAGTTTCCGGAAATGATTATAAACTTGGAAGGAACCCTTGAAATAAAAGTAAATGGATTCGTACTACATTTCCTGCCGTTTTTTAATCCCAGACATTACCAGTGGAAAGCTGGTAAATGACCAAAAACTGATAATATTTACAACTCCGGACACTTTAGGTAGCGTTTTCACATGAATTTGCTTTCAAATATTAGGAATTCATGTTTATACAGCTCAAAGTTTCTTTAGAAAGTCTTTAAGGAATGACTATACTGCCTATGTTTATAATAGAGGCCGAACTTTAATGGCGTCTTTTGTGTGAATGAGTTAAAATCCTTATGGTTCGAGTACTTACTTGTAAGAAAACTCTCCAATTGTGGTAAATCTCTTAAAATACGCAATTAGGGTTTCCAGAAATGATTATAAACTTGTAAGAAACCCTTGAAATAAAAGTAAATGGATTCGTACTACATTTCCTGCTGTTTTTTACTGACAGACATTACCAGTGGAAAGCTGGCAAATGACCAGAAAACTGATAATATTTACAACTCCGGACACTTTAGGGAGCGTTTTCATTTGAATTTGCTTTCAAATGTTAGGAATTTATGGTTATACAGCTCAAAATTTCTGTAGAAATTCTGCAAGGAATGACTATACTGCCTATGTTTCCAATTGAGCCCGAACTTCTCTGGCGTCTTTTGTGTGAATCAGTTAAAATCCTTACGGTTCCAGTACTTACTTGTAAGAAAACTCTCTAATTGTGGTAAAACTCTTAAAATACGCAATTAGAGTTTCCGGAAATGATTATAAACTTGGAAGAAACCCTTGAAATAAAAGTAAATGGATTCGTACTACAGTTCTTGCCGTTTTTTTAAACCCAGACATTACCAGTTGAAAGCTGGTAAATGACCAGAAAACTGATAATATTTACAAGTCCGGACACTTTAGGGAGCGTTTTCACTTGAATTTGCTTTCAAATGTTAGGAATTCATGTTTATACAGCTCAAAGTTTCTGTAGAAAGTCTGTAAGGAATGACTATACTGCCTATGTTTACAATTGAGGCCGAACTTCTCTGGCGTCTTTTGTGTGAATCAGTTAATATCCTTACGGTTCCAGTACTTACTTGTAGGAAAACTCTCTAATTGTGGTAAAACTCTTAAAATACGCAATTGGAGTTTCCGGAAATGATTATAAACTTGTAAGAAACCCTTGAAATAAAAGTAAATGGATTCGGACTACATTTCCTGCCGTTTTTTAATCCCAGACATTACCAGTGGAAAGCTGCTAAATGACCAGAAAACTGATAATATTTACAACTCCGGACACCTTAGGGAGCGTTTTCACTTGAATTTGCTTTCAAATGTTAGCAATTCATGTTTATACAGCTCAAAATTTCTGTAGAAAGACAGTCAGTAAGGACCTCACTGCTAATGTTTACAATTGAGTCCGATCTTCTCTGGCGTCTTTCCTGTGAATCAGTTAAAATCCTTACGGTTCCAGTACTTACTTGTAACAAACTCTCTAATTGTGGTAAAACTCTTAAAATACGCAATAAGAGTTTCCAGAAACGATTATAAACTTGTAAGAAACCCTTGAAATAAAAGTAAATGGATTCGTACTACATTTCCTGCCGTTTTTAATCCCAGACATTACCAGTGGAAAGCTGGTAAATGACCAGAAAACTGATAATATTTACAACTCCGGACACTTTAGGGAGCGTTTTCACTTGAATTTGCTTTCAAATGTTAGGAATTCATGTTTATACAGCTAAAAGTTTCTGTAGAAAGTCTGTAAGGAATGACTATACTGCCTATGTTTACAATTGAGGCCGAACTTCTCTGGGGGCTTTTGTGTGAATCAGTTAAAATCCTTACGGTTCCAGTACTTACTTGTAAGAAAACTCTCTAATTGTGGTAAAACCCTTAAAAAACGCAATTAGAGTTTCCGGAAATGATTAGAAACTAGTAAGAAACCCTTGAAATAAAAGTAAATGGATTCGTACTACATTTCCTGCCGTTTTTTTAATCCCAGACATTACCAGTGGTAAGCTGGTAAATGACCAGAAAACTGATAATATTTACAACTCCGGACACTTTAGGGAGCGTTTTCAATTGAATTTGCTTTCAAATGTTAGGAATTCATGTTTATACAGCTCAAAATTTCTGAAGAAAGACTGTAAGTAAGGACTTCACTGCTAATGTTTACAATTGAGTCCGATCTTCTCTGGCGTCTTTCCTGTGAATCAGTTAAAATCCATACGGTTCCAGTACTTACTTGTAACAAACTCTCTAATTGTGGTAAAACTCTTAAAATACGCAATAAGAGTTTCCAGAAATGATTATAAACTTGTAAGAAACCCTTGAAATAAAAGTAAATGGATTCGTAGTACATTTCCTGGCGTTTTTTCACTGACAGACATTACCAGTGGAAATCTGGTAAATGACCAGAAAACTGATAATATTTACAACTCCGGACACTTTTGGGAGCGTTTTCACTTGAATTTGCTTTCAAATGTTAGGAATTCATGTTTATACAGCTCAAAATTTCTGTAGAAAGACAGTCAGTAAGGACTTCACTGCTAATGTTTACAATTGAGGCCGAACTTCTCTGGCGTCTTTTGTGTGAATCAGTTAAAATCCTTACCGTTCCAGTACTTACTTGTAAGAAAACTCTCTAATTGTGGTAAAACTCTTACAATACGCAATTAGAGTTTCCGGAAATGATTATAAACTTGTAATAAACCCTTGAAATAAAAGTAAAAGGATTCGTACTACATTTCCTGACGTTTTTTAATCCCAGACATTACCAGTGGAAAGCTGGTAAATGACAAGAAAACTGATAATATTTACAACTCCGGACACTTTAGGGAGCGTTTTCACTTGAATTTGCTTTCAAATGTTAGGAATTCATGTTTATACAGCTAAAAGTTTCTGTAGAAAGTCTGTAAGGAATGACTATACTGCCTATGTTTACAATAGAGGCCGAACTTCTCTGGCGTCTTTTGTGTGAATCAGTTAAAATCCTTATGGTTCCAGTACTTACTTGTAAGAAAACTCTCTAATTGTGGTAAAACTCTTAAAATACGCAAGTAGAGTCTCCAGAAATGATTAAAAACTTGTAAGAAACCCTTGAAATAAAAGTAAATGGATTCGTACTACATTTCCTGCCGTTTTATCACTGACAGACATTACCAGTGGAAAGCTGGTAAATGACCAGAAATCTGATAATATTTAAAACTCCGGACACTTTAGGGAGCGTTTTCACTTGAATTTGCTTTCAAATGTTAGGAATTCATGTTTATACAGCACAAAATTTCTGTAGAAAGACAGTCAGTAAGGACCTCACTGCTAATGTTTACAATTGAGGCCGAACTTCTCTGGCGTCTTTCCTGTGAATCAGTTAAAATCCTTACGGTTCCAGTACTTACTTGTAACAAACTCTCTAATTGTGGGAAAACTCTTAAAATACGCAATTAGAGTTTCCGGAAATGATTATAAACTTGTACGAAACCCTTGAAATAAAAGTAAATGGATTCGTACTACATTTCCTGCCGTTTTTTAATCCCAGACATTACCAGTGGAAAGCTGGTAAATGACCAGAAAACTGATAATATTTAAAAATCCGGACACTTTAGGGAGCATTTTCACTTGAATTTGCTTTCAAATGTTAGGAATTCATGTTTATACAGCTCAAAGTTTCTGTAGAAAGTTTGTAAGGAATGACTATACTGCCTATGTTTACAATTGAGGCCGAACTTCTCTGGCGTCTTTTGTGTGAATGAGTTAAAATCCTTACGGTTCCAGTACTTACTTGTAAGAAAACTCTCTAATTGTGGTAAAACTCTTAAAATACGCAATTAGAGTTTCCGGAAATGATTATAAACTTGTAAGAAACCCTTGAAATAAAAGTAAATGGATTCGTACTACATTTCCTGCCATTTTTTAATCCCAGACATTACCAGTGGAAAGCTGGTAAATGACCAGAAAACTGATAATATTTACAACTCCGGACACCTTAGGGAGCATTTTCACTTGAATTTGCTTTCAAATGTTAGGAATTCATGTTTATACAGCACAAAATTTCTGTAGAAAGACAGTCAGTAAGGACCTCACTGCTAATGTTTACAATTGAGGCCGAACTTCTCTGGCGTCTTTCCTGTGAATCAGTTAAAATCCTTACAGTTACAGTACTTACTTGTAACTAAACTCTCTAATTGCGGTAAAACTCTTAAAATACGCAAGTAGAGTTTCCAGAAATGATTATGAACTTGTAAGAAACCCTTGAAATAAAAGTAAATGGATTCGTACTACATTTCCTGCCGTTTTATCACTGACAGACATTACCAGTGGAAAGCTGGTAAATGACCAGAAAACTGATAATATTTACAACTCCGGACACTTTAGGGAGAGTTTTCACATGAATTTGCTTTCAAATGTTAGGAATTCATGTTTATACAGCTCAAAATTTCTGTAGAAAGACAGTCAGTAAGGACTTCACTGCTAATGTTTAAAATTGAGTCCGAACTTCTGTGGCGTCTTTCCTGTGAATCAGATAAAATCCTTACGGTTCCAGTGCTTACTTGTAACAAACTCTCTAATTGTGGTAAAACTCTTAAAATACGCAATAAGAGTTTCCAGAAATGATTATAAACTTGTAAGAATCCCTTGAAATAAAAGTAAATGGATTCGTACTACATTTCCTGCCGTTTTTTACTGACAGACATTACCAGTGGAAAGCTGGTAAATGACCAGAAAACTGATAATATTTACAACTCCAGACACTTTAGGGAGCGTCTTCACTTGAATTTGCTTTCAAATGTTAGGAATTCATGTTTATACAGCTAAAAGTTTCTGTAGAAAGTCTGTAACGAATGACTATACTGCCTATGTTTACAATAGAGGCCGAACTTCTCTGGCGTCTTTTGTGTGAATCAGTTAAAATCCTTACGGTTCCAGTACTTACTTGTAAGAAAACTCTCTAATTGTGGTAAAACTCTTAAAATACGCAAGTAGAGTTTCCAGAAATGATTAAAAACTTGTAAGAAACCCTTGAAATAAAAGTAAATGGATTCGTACTACATTTCCTGCCGTTTTTAATCCCAGACATTACCAGTGGAAAGCTGGTAAATGACCAGAAAACTGATAATATTTACAACTCCGGACACTTTAGGGAGCGTTTTCACTTGAATTTGTTTTCAAATGTTAGGAATTCATGTTTATACAGCTCAAAATTTCTGAAGAAAGACTGTAAGTAAGGACTACACTGCAAATGTTTACAATTGAGGCTGAACTTCTCTGGCGTCTTTTGTGTGAATGAGTTAAAATCCTTACCGTTCCAGTACTTACTTGTAAGAAAACTCTCTAATTGTGGTAAAACTCTTAAAATACGCAATTAGAGTTCTTAGAAATGATTATAACTTGTAAGAAACCCTTGAAATAAAAGTAAATGGATTCGTACTACATTTCCTGCCGTTTTTTACTGACAGACATTACCAGTGGAAAGCTGGTAAATGACCAGAAAACTGATAATATTTACAACCCCTGACACTTTAGGGAGCGTTTTCACTTGAATTTGCTTTGAAAGGTTAGCAATTCATGTTTATACAGCTCAAAATTTCTGTAGAAAGACAGTCAGTAAGGACTTCACTGCTAATGTTTACAATTGAGGCCGAACTTCTCTGGCGTCTTTCCTGTGAATCAGTTAAAATCCTTACGGTTCCAGTACTTACTTGTAACAAACTCTCCAATTGTGGTAAAACTCTTAAAATACGCAATTAGAGTTTCCGGAAATGATTATAAACTTGTACGAAACCCTTAAAATAAAAGTAAATGGATTCGTACTACATTTCCTGCCGTTTTTTAATCCCAGACATTACCAGTGGAAAGCTGGTAAATGACCAGAAAACTGATAATATTTACAAATCCGGACACTTTAGGGAGCATTTTCACTTGAATTTGCTTTCAAATGTTAGGAATTCATGTTTATACAGCTCAAAGTTTCTGTAGAAAGTTTGTAAGGAATGACTATACTGCCTATGTTTACAATTGAGGCCGAACTTCTCTGGCGTCTTTTGTTTGAATGAGTTAAAATCCTTACGGTTCCAGTACTTACTTGTAAGAAAACTCTCTAATTGTGGTAAAACTCTTAAAATACGCAATTAGAGTTTCCGGAAATGATTATAAACTTGTAAGAAACCCTTGAAATAAAAGTAAATGGATTCTTACTACATTTCCTGCCGTTTTTTAATCCCAGACATTACCAGTGGAAAGCTGGTAAATGACCAGAAAACTGATAATATTTACAACTCCGGACACCTTAGGGAGCGTTTTCACTTGAATTTGCTTTCAAATGTTAGGAATTCATGTTTATACAGCACAAAATTTCTGTAGAAAGACAGTCAGTAAGGACCTCACTGCTAATGTTTACAATTGAGGCCGAACTTCTCTGGCGTCTTTCCTGTGAATCAGTTAAAATCCTTACGGTTCCAGTACTTACTTGTAACAAACTCTCTAATTGTGGTAAAACTCTTAAAATACGCAATAAGAGTTTCCAGAAAAGATTATAAACTTTTAAGAATCCCTTGAAATAAAAGTAAATGGATTCGTACTACATTTCCTGCCGTTTTATCACTGACAGACATTACCAGTGGAAAGCTGGTAAATGACCAGAAAACTGATACTATTTACAACTCCGGACACCTTAGGGAGCATTTTCACTTGAATTTGCTTTCAAATATTAGGAATTCATGTTTATACAGCTCAAAATTTCTGTAGAAAGACTGTAAGTAAGGACTTCACTGCTAATGTTTACAATGGAGGCCGAACTTCTCTGGCGTCTTTTGTGTGAATCACTTAAAATCCTTACGGTTCCATTACTTACTTGTAAGAAAACCCTCTAATTGTGGTAAAACTCTTAAAATACGCAATTAGAGTTTCCAGAAATGATTATAAACTTGTAAGAAACCCTTGAAATAAAAGTAAATGGATTCGTACTACATTTCCTGCCGTTTTTTAATCCGAGACATTACCAGTGGAAAGCTGGTAAATGACCAAAAACTGATAATATTTACAACTCCGGACACTTTAGGAAGCGTTTTCACTTGAATTTCCTTTCAAATGTTAGGAATTCATGTTTATAGAGCTCAAAGTTTCTGTAGAAGGTCTGTAAGGAATGACTATACTGCCTATGTTTACAATTGAGGCCGAACATCTCTGGCGTCTTTTGTGTGAATCAGTTAAAATCCTTACGGTTCCAGTACTTACTTGTAAGAAAACTCTCTAATTGTGGTAAAACTCTTAAAATACGCAATTAGAGTTTCCAGAAATGATAAAAAACTTGTAAGAAACCCTTGAAATAAAAGTAAATGGATTCGTACTACATTTCCTGCCGTTTTTTACTGACAGACATTACCAGTGGAAAGCTGGTAAATGACCAGAACACTGATAATATTAACAACTCCGGACACTTTAGGGAGCGTTTTCACTTGAATTTGCTTTCAATTGTTAGGAATTCATGTTTATACAGCTCAAAGTTTCTGTAGAAGGTCTGTAAGGAATGACTATACTGCCTATGTTTACAGTTGAGGCCGAACTTGTCTGGCGTCTTTTGTGTGAATCAGTTAAAATCCTTATGGTTCCAGTACTTACTTGTAAGAAAACTCTCTAATTGTGGTAAAACTCTTAAAATACGCAATTAGAGTTTCCAGAAATGATAAAAAACTTGTAAGAAACCCTTGAAATAAAAGTAAATGGATTCGTACTACATTTCCTGCCATTTTTTACTGACAGACATTACAAATGGAAAGCTGGTAAATGACCAGTACACTGATAATATTAACAACTCCGGTCACTTTAGGGAGCATTTTCACTTGAATTTGCTTTCAAATGTTAGGAATTCATGTTTATAGAGCTCAAAGTTTCTGTAGAAGGTCTGTAAGGAATGACTATACTGCCTATGTTTACAATTGAGGCCGAACTTCTCTGGCGTCTTTTGTGTGAATCAGTTAAAATCCTTATGGTTCCAGTACTTACTTGTAAGAAAACTCTCTAATTGTGGTAAAACTCTTAAAAAACGCAATTTGAGTTTCCAGAAATGATTAAAAACTTGTAAGAAACCCTTGAAATAAAAGCAAATCGATTCGTACTACATTTCCTGCCGTTTTTTAATCACAGACATTACCAGTGGAAAGCTGGTAAATGACCAAAAACTGATAATATTTACCACTCCGGACACTTTAGGGAGCGTTTTCACTTGAATTTGCTTTCAAATATTAGGAATTCATGTTTATACAGCTCAAAGTTTCTGTAGGAAGACTGTAAGTAAGGATTTAACTGCTAATGTTTACAATTGAGGCCGAACTTCTCTGGGGTCTTTCGTGTGAATCAGTTAAAATCCTTATGGTTCCAGTACTTACTTGTAACAAAACTCTCTAATTGTGGTAAAACTCTTAAAATACGCAATTTGAGTTTCCAGAAATGATTAAAAACTTGTAAGAAACCCTTGAAATAAAAGTAAATGGATTCGTACTACATTTCCTGCCGTTTTTTACTGACAGACATTACCAGTGGAAAGCTGGTAAATGACCAGAACACTGATAATATTAACAACTCCGGACACTTTAGGGAGCGTTTTCACTTGAATTTGCTTTCAATTGTTAGGAATTCATGTTTATACAGCTCAAAGTTTCTGTAGAAGGTCTGTAAGGAATGACTATACTGCCTATGTTTACAATTGAGGCCGAACTTCTCTGGCGTCTTTTGTGTGAATCAGTTAAAATCCTTATGGTTCCAGTACTTACTTGTAAGAAAACTCTCTAATTGTGGTAAAACTCTTAAAATACGCAATAAGAGTTTCCAGAAATGATTATAAACTTGTAAGAAACCCTTGAAATAAAAGTAAATGGATTCGTACTACATTTCCTGCCGTTTTTTAATCACAGACATTACCAGTGGAAAGCTGGTAAATGACCAAAAACTGATAATATTTACCACTCCGGACACTTTAGGGAGCGTTTTCACTTGAATTTGCTTTCAAATATTAGGAATTCCTGTTTATACAGCTCAAAATTTCTGTAGAAAGACTGTAAGTAAGGACTTCACTGCTAATGTTTACAATGGAGGCCGAACTTCTCTGGCGTCTTTTGTGTGAATCAGTTAAAATCCTTACGGTTCCAGTACTTACTTGTAACAAAACTCTCTAATTGTGGTAAAACTCTTAAAATACGCAAATAGAGTTTCCAGAAATGATAAAAAACTTGTAAGAAACCCTTGAAATAAAAGTAAATGGATTCGTACTACATTTCCTGCCGTTTTTTACTGACAGACATTACCAGTGGAAAGCTGGTAAATGACCAAAAACTGATAATATTTACAACTCCGGACACTTTAGGGAGCGTTTTCACTTGAATTTGCTTTCAAATATTAGGAATTCATGTTTATACAGCTCAAAATTTCTGTAGGAAGACTGTAAGTAAGGACATCACTGCTAATGTTTACAATTGAGGCCAAATGTCTCTGGCGTCTTTTGTGTGAGTTAAAATCCTTATGGTTCCAGTACATACTGGTAAGAAAACTCCCTAATTGTGGTAAAACTCTTAAAATACGCAATTAGAGTTTCCAGAAATGATTAAAAACTTGTAAGAAAACCTTGAAATAAAAGTAAATGGATTCGTACTACATTTCCTGCCATTCTTTAATCCCAGACATTACCAGTGGAAAGCTGGTAAATGACCAAAAACTGATAATATTTACAACTCCGGACACTTTAGGGAGCGTTTTCACTTGAATTTGCTTTCAAATGTTAGGAATTCATGGTTATACAGCTCAAAATTTCTGTAGAAAGACTGTAAGTAAGGACTTCACTGCGAAAGTTTACAACGGAGGCCAAACTTCTCTGGCGTCTTTTGTGTGAATCACTTAAAATCCTTACGGTTCCATTACTTTCTTGTAAGAAAACTCTCTAATTGTGGTAAAACTCTTAAAATACGCAATTAGAGTTTCCAGAAATGATTAAAAACTTGAAAGAAACCCTTGAAATAAAAGTAAATGGATTCGTACTACATTTCCTGCCGTTTTTTAATCCGAGACATTACCAGTGGAAAGCTGGTAAATGACCAAAAACTGATAATATTTACAACTCCGGACACTTTAGGAAGCGTTTTCACTTGAATTTGCTTTCAAATGTTAGGAATTCATGTTTATAGAGCTCAGAGTTTCTGTAGAAGGTCTGTAAGGAATGACTATACTGCCTATGTTTACAATTGAGGCCGAACTTCTCTGGCGTCTTTTGTGTGAATCAGTTAAAATCCTTACGGTTCCAGTACTTACTTGTAAGAAAACTCTCTAATTGTGGTAAAACTCTTAAAATACGCAAATAGAGTTTCCAGAAATGATAAAAAACTTGTAAGAAACCCTTGAAATAAAAGTAAATGGATTCGTACTACATTTCCTGCCGTTTTTTACTGACAGACATTACCAGTGGAAAGCTGGTAAATGACCAAAAACTGATAATATTTACAACTCCGGACACTTTAGGGAGCGTTTTCACTTGAATTTGCTTTCAAATATTAGGAATTCATGTTTATACAGCTCAAAATTTCTGTAGGAAGACTGTAAGTAAGGACATCACTGCTAATGTTTACAATTGAGGCCAAATGTCTCTGGCGTCTTTTGTGTGAGTTAAAATCCTTATGGTTCCAGTACATACTGGTAAGAAAACTCCCTAATTGTGGTAAAACTCTTAAAATACGCAATTAGAGTTTCCAGAAATGATTAAAAACTTGAAAGAAACCCTTGAAATAAAAGTAAATGGATTCGTACTACATTTCCTGTCATTTTTTAATCCCAGACATTACCAGCGGAAAGCTGGTAAATGACCAGAAAACTGATAATATTTACAACTCCGGACACTTTAGGGAGCGTTTTCACTTGAATTTGCTTTCAAATGTTAGGAATTCATGTTTATACAGCTCAAAGTTTCTGTAGAAGGTCTGTAAGGAATGACTATACTGCCTATGTTTACAATTGAGGCCGAACTTCTCTGGCGTCTTTTGTGTGCATCACTTAAAATCCTTATGGTTCCATTACTTACTTGTAAGAAAACTCTCTAACTTTGGTAAAACTCTTAAAATACGCAATTTGAGTTTCCAGAAACGATTAAAAACTTGTAAGAAACCCTTGAAATAAAAGTAAATGGATTCGTACTACATTTCCTGCCGTTTTTTTACTGACAGACATTACCAGTGGAAAGCTGGTAAATGACCAGAAAACTGATAATATTTACAACTCCGGACACTTTAGGGAGCGTTTTCACTTGAATTTGCTTTCAAATATTAGGAATTCATGTTTATACAGCTCAAATTTCTGTAGGAAGACTGTAAGTAAGGACATCACTGCTAATGTTTACAATTGAGGCCAAATGTCTCTGGCGTCTTTTGTGTGAGTTAAAATCCTTATGGTTCCAGTACATACTGGTAAGAAAACTCCCTAATTGTGGTACAACTCTTAAAATACGCAATTAGAGTTTCCAGAAATGATTAAAAACTTGTAAGAAACCCTTGAAATAAAAGTAAATGGATTCGTACTACATTTCCTGCCATTCTTTAATCCCAGACATTACCAGTGGAAAGCTGGTAAATGACCAAAAACTGATAATATTTTCAACTCCGGACACTTTAGGGAGCGTTTTCACTTGAATTTGCTTTCAAATGTTAGGAATTCATGGTTATACAGCTCAAAATTTCTGTAGAAAGACTGTAAGTAAGGACTTCACTGCGAAAGTTTACAACGGAGGCCAAACTTCTCTGGCGTCTTTTGTGTGAATCACTTAAAATCCTTACGGTTCCATTACTTACTTGTAAGAAAACTCTCTAATTGTGGTAAAACTCTTAAAATACGCAATTTGAGTTTCCAGAAACGATTAAAAACTTGTAAGAAACCCTTGAAATAAAAGTAAATGGATTCGTACTACATTTCCTGCCGTTTTTTTACTGACAGACATTACCAGTGGAAAGCTGGTAAATGACCAGAAAACTGATACTATTTACAACTCCGTACACTTTAGGGAGCGTTTTCACTTGAATTTGCTTTCAAATATTAGGAATTCATGTTTATACAGCTCAAAATTTCTGTAGAAAAACTGTAACTAAGGACTGCACTGCTAATGTTTACAATTGAGGCCAAATGTCTCTGGCGTCTTTTGTGTGAGTTAAAATCCTTATGGTTCCAGTACATACTTGTAACAAAACTCTCTAATTGTGGTAAAACTCTTAAAATACGCAATAAGAGTTTCCAGAAAAGATTATAAACTTGTAAGAATCCCTTGAAATAAAAGTAAATGGATTCGTACTACATTTCCTGCCGTTTTATCACTGACAGACATTACCAGTGGAAAGCTGGTAAATGACCAGAAAACTGATACTATTTACAACTCCAGACACTTTAGGGAGCATTTTCACTTGAATTTGCTTTCAAATATTAGGAATTCATGTTTATACAGCTCAAAATTTCTGTAGAAAGACTGTAAGTAAGGACTTCACTGCTAATGTTTACAATGGAGGCCAAACCTCTCTGGCGTCTTTTGTGTGAATGACTTAAAATCCTTATGGTTCCATTACTTACTTGTAAGAAAACCCTCTAATTGTGGTAAAACTCTTAAAATACGCAATTAGAGTTTCCAGAAATGATTATAAACTTGTAAGAAACCCTTGAAATAAAAGTAAATGGATTCGTACTACATTTCCTGCCGTTTTTTAATCACAGACATTACCAGTGGAAAGCTGGTAAATGACCAAAAACTGATAATATTTACCACTCCGGACACTTTAGGGAGCGTTTTCACTTGAATTTGCTTTCAAATATTAGGAATTCATGTTTATACAGCTCAAAATTTCTGTAGAAAGACTGTAAGTAAGGACTTCACTGCGAAAGTTTACAACGGAGGCCAAACTTCTCTGGCGTCTTTTGTGTGAATCACTTAAAATCCTTACGGTTCCATTACTTTCTTGTAAGAAAACTCTCTAATTGTGGTAAAACTCTTAAAATACGCAATTAGAGTTTCCAGAAATGATTAAAAACTTGAAAGAAACCCTTGAAATAAAAGTAAATGGATTCGTACTACATTTCCTGCCGTTTTTTAATCCGAGACATTACCAGTGGAAAGCTGGTAAATGACCAAAAACTGATAATATTTACAACTCCGGACACTTTAGGAAGCGTTTTCACTTGAATTTGCTTTCAAATGTTAGGAATTCATGTTTATAGAGCTCAGAGTTTCTGTAGAAGGTCTGTAAGGAATGACTATACTGCCTATGTTTACAATTGAGGCCGAACTTCTCTGGCGTCTTTTGTGTGAATCAGTTAAAATCCTTACGGTTCCAGTACTTACTTGTAAGAAAACTCTCTAATTGTGGTAAAACTCTTAAAATACGCAAATAGAGTTTCCAGAAATGATAAAAAACTTGTAAGAAACCCTTGAAATAAAAGTAAATGGATTCGTACTACATTTCCTGCCGTTTTTTACTGACAGACATTACCAGTGGAAAGCTGGTAAATGACCAAAAACTGATAATATTTACAACTCCGGACACTTTAGGGAGCGTTTTCACTTGAATTTGCTTTCAAATATTAGGAATTCATGTTTATACAGCTCAAAATTTCTGTAGGAAGACTGTAAGTAAGGACATCACTGCTAATGTTTACAATTGAGGCCAAATGTCTCTGGCGTCTTTTGTGTGAGTTAAAATCCTTATGGTTCCAGTACATACTGGTAAGAAAACTCCCTAATTGTGGTAAAACTCTTAAAATACGCAATTAGAGTTTCCAGAAATGATTAAAAACTTGAAAGAAACCCTTGAAATAAAAGTAAATGGATTCGTACTACATTTCCTGTCATTTTTTAATCCCAGACATTACCAGCGGAAAGCTGGTAAATGACCAGAAAACTGATAATATTTACAACTCCGGACACTTTAGGGAGCGTTTTCACTTGAATTTGCTTTCAAATGTTAGGAATTCATGTTTATACAGCTCAAAGTTTCTGTAGAAGGTCTGTAAGGAATGACTATACTGCCTATGTTTACAATTGAGGCCGAACTTCTCTGGCGTCTTTTGTGTGCATCACTTAAAATCCTTATGGTTCCATTACTTACTTGTAAGAAAACTCTCTAACTTTGGTAAAACTCTTAAAATACGCAATTTGAGTTTCCAGAAACGATTAAAAACTTGTAAGAAACCCTTGAAATAAAAGTAAATGGATTCGTACTACATTTCCTGCCGTTTTTTTACTGACAGACATTACCAGTGGAAAGCTGGTAAATGACCAGAAAACTGATAATATTTACAACTCCGGACACTTTAGGGAGCGTTTTCACTTGAATTTGCTTTCAAATATTAGGAATTCATGTTTATACAGCTCAAATTTCTGTAGGAAGACTGTAAGTAAGGACATCACTGCTAATGTTTACAATTGAGGCCAAATGTCTCTGGCGTCTTTTGTGTGAGTTAAAATCCTTATGGTTCCAGTACATACTGGTAAGAAAACTCCCTAATTGTGGTACAACTCTTAAAATACGCAATTAGAGTTTCCAGAAATGATTAAAAACTTGTAAGAAACCCTTGAAATAAAAGTAAATGGATTCGTACTACATTTCCTGCCATTCTTTAATCCCAGACATTACCAGTGGAAAGCTGGTAAATGACCAAAAACTGATAATATTTTCAACTCCGGACACTTTAGGGAGCGTTTTCACTTGAATTTGCTTTCAAATGTTAGGAATTCATGGTTATACAGCTCAAAATTTCTGTAGAAAGACTGTAAGTAAGGACTTCACTGCGAAAGTTTACAACGGAGGCCAAACTTCTCTGGCGTCTTTTGTGTGAATCACTTAAAATCCTTACGGTTCCATTACTTACTTGTAAGAAAACTCTCTAATTGTGGTAAAACTCTTAAAATACGCAATTTGAGTTTCCAGAAACGATTAAAAACTTGTAAGAAACCCTTGAAATAAAAGTAAATGGATTCGTACTACATTTCCTGCCGTTTTTTTACTGACAGACATTACCAGTGGAAAGCTGGTAAATGACCAGAAAACTGATACTATTTACAACTCCGTACACTTTAGGGAGCGTTTTCACTTGAATTTGCTTTCAAATATTAGGAATTCATGTTTATACAGCTCAAAATTTCTGTAGAAAAACTGTAACTAAGGACTGCACTGCTAATGTTTACAATTGAGGCCAAATGTCTCTGGCGTCTTTTGTGTGAGTTAAAATCCTTATGGTTCCAGTACATACTTGTAACAAAACTCTCTAATTGTGGTAAAACTCTTAAAATACGCAATAAGAGTTTCCAGAAAAGATTATAAACTTGTAAGAATCCCTTGAAATAAAAGTAAATGGATTCGTACTACATTTCCTGCCGTTTTATCACTGACAGACATTACCAGTGGAAAGCTGGTAAATGACCAGAAAACTGATACTATTTACAACTCCAGACACTTTAGGGAGCATTTTCACTTGAATTTGCTTTCAAATATTAGGAATTCATGTTTATACAGCTCAAAATTTCTGTAGAAAGACTGTAAGTAAGGACTTCACTGCTAATGTTTACAATGGAGGCCAAACCTCTCTGGCGTCTTTTGTGTGAATGACTTAAAATCCTTATGGTTCCATTACTTACTTGTAAGAAAACCCTCTAATTGTGGTAAAACTCTTAAAATACGCAATTAGAGTTTCCAGAAATGATTATAAACTTGTAAGAAACCCTTGAAATAAAAGTAAATGGATTCGTACTACATTTCCTGCCGTTTTTTAATCACAGACATTACCAGTGGAAAGCTGGTAAATGACCAAAAACTGATAATATTTACCACTCCGGACACTTTAGGGAGCGTTTTCACTTGAATTTGCTTTCAAATATTAGGAATTCATGTTTATACAGCTCAAAATTTCTGTAGAAAGACTGTAAGTAAGGACTTCACTGCTAATGTTTACAATGGAGGCCGAACTTCTCTGGCGTCTTTTGTGTGAATCAGTTAAAATCCTTACGGTTCCATTACTTACTTGTAAGAAAACCCTCTAATTGTGGTAAAACTCTTAAAATACGCAATTAGAGTTTCCAGAAATGATTATAAACTTGTAAGAAACCCTTGAAATAAAAGTAAATGGATTCGTACTACATTTCCTGCCGTTTTTTAATCCGAGACATTACCAGTGGAAAGCTGGTAAATGACCAAAAACTGATAATATTTACAACTCCGGACACTTTAGGAAGCGTTTTCACTTGAATTTGCTTTCAAATGTTAGGAATTCATGTTTATAGAGCTCAGAGTTTCTGTAGAAGGTCTGTAAGGAATGACTATACTGCCTATGTTTACAATTGAGGCCGAACTTCTCTGGCGTCTTTTGTGTGAATCAGTGAAAATCCTTACGGTTCCAGTACTTACTTGTAAGAAAACTCTCTAATTGTGGTAAAACTCTTAAAATACGCAAATAGAGTTTCCAGAAATGATAAAAAACTTGTAAGAAACCCTTGAAATAAAAGTAAATGGATTCGTACTACATTTCCTGCCGTTTTTTACTGACAGACATTACCAGTGGAAAGCTGGTAAATGACCAAAAACTGATAATATTTACAACTCCGGACACTTTAGGGAGCGTTTTCACTTGAATTTGCTTTCAAATATTAGGAATTCATGTTTATACAGCTCAAAATTTCTGTAGGAAGACTGTAAGTAAGGACATCACTGCTAATGTTTACAATTGAGGCCAAATGTCTCTGGCGTCTTTTGTGTGAGTTAAAATCCTTATGGTTCCAGTACATACTGGTAAGAAAACTCCCTAATTGTGGTAAAACTCTTAAAATACGCAATTAGAGTTTCCAGAAATGATTAAAAACTTGTAAGAAACCCTTGAAATAAAAGTAAATGGATTCGTACTACATTTCCTGCCATTCTTTAATCCCAGACATTACCAGTGGAAAGCTGGTAAATGACCAAAAACTGATAATATTTACAACTCCGGACACTTTAGGGAGCGTTTTCACTTGAATTTGCTTTCAAATGTTAGGAATTCATGGTTATACAGCTCAAAATTTCTGTAGAAAGACTGTAAGTAAGGACTTCACTGCGAAAGTTTACAACGGAGGCCAAACTTCTCTGGCGTCTTTTGTGTGAATCACTTAAAATCCTTACGGTTCCATTACTTTCTTGTAAGAAAACTCTCTAATTGTGGTAAAACTCTTAAAATACGCAATTAGAGTTTCCAGAAATGATTAAAAACTTGAAAGAAACCCTTGAAATAAAAGTAAATGGATTCGTACTACATTTCCTGTCATTTTTTAATCCCAGACATTACCAGCGGAAAGCTGGTAAATGACCAGAAAACTGATAATATTTACAACTCCGGACACTTTAGGGAGCGTTTTCACTTGAATTTGCTTTCAAATGTTAGGAATTCATGGTTATACAGCTCAAAATTTCTGTAGAAAGACTGTAAGTAAGGACTTCACTGCGAAAGTTTACAACGGAGGCCAAACTTCTCTGGCGTCTTTTGTGTGAATCACTTAAAATCCTTACGGTTCCATTACTTACTTGTAAGAAAACTCTCTAATTGTGGTAAAACTCTTAAAATACGCAATTTGAGTTTCCAGAAACGATTAAAAACTTGTAAGAAACCCTTGAAATAAAAGTAAATGGATTCGTACTACATTTCCTGCCATTTTTTTACTGACAGACATTACCAGTGGAAAGCTGGTAAATGACCAGAAAACTGATACTATTTACAACTCCGTACACTTTAGGGAGCGTTTTCACTTGAATTTGCTTTCAAATATTAGGAATTCATGTTTATACAGCTCAAAATTTCTGTAGAAAAACTGTAACTAAGGACTGCACTGCTAATGTTTACAATTGAGGCCAAATGTCTCTGGCGTCTTTTGTGTGAGTTAAAATCCTTATGGTTCCAGTACATACTTGTAACAAAACTCTCTAATTGTGGTAAAACTCTTAAAATACGCAATAAGAGTTTCCAGAAAAGATTATAAACTTGTAAGAATCCCTTGAAATAAAAGTAAATGGATTCGTACTACATTTCCTGCCGTTTTATCACTGACAGACATTACCAGTGGAAAGCTGGTAAATGACCAGAAAACTGATACTATTTACAACTCCGGACAGTTTAGGGAGCATTTTCACTTGAATTTGCTTTCAAATATTAGGAATTCATGTTTATACAGCTCAAAATTTCTGTAGAAAGACTGTAAGTAAGGACTTCACTGCTAATGTTTACAATGGAGGCCAAACCTCTCTGGCATCTTTTGTGTGAATGACTTAAAATCCTTATGGTTCCATTACTTACTTGTAAGAAAACCCTCTAATTGTGGTAAAACTCTTAAAATACGCAATTAGAGTTTCCAGAAATGATTATAAACTTGTAAGAAACCCTTGAAATAAAAGTAAATGGATTCGTACTACATTTCCTGCCGTTTTTTAATCCGAGACATTACCAGTGGAAAGCTGGTAAATGACCAAAAACTGATAATATTTACAACTCCGGACACTTTAGGAAGCGTTTTCACTTGAATTTGCTTTCAAATGTTAGGAATTCATGTTTATAGAGCTCAAAGTTTCTGTAGAAGGTCTGTAAGGAATGACTATACTGCCTATGTTTACAATTGAGGCCGAACATCTCTGGAGTCTTTTGTGTGAATCAGTTAAAATCCTTACGGTTCCAGTACTTACTTGTAAGAAAACTCTCTAATTGTGGTAAAACTCTTAAAATACGCAATTAGAGTTTCCAGAAATGATAAAAAACTTGTAAGAAACCCTTGAAATAAAAGTAAATGGATTCGTACTACATTTCCTGCCGTTTTTTACTGACAGACATTACCAGTGGAAAGCTGGTAAATGACCAGAACACTGATAATATTAACAACTCCGGACACTTTAGGGAGCGTTTTCACTTGAATTTGCTTTCAAATGTTAGTAATTCATGCTTATACAGCTCAAAATTTCTGTAGAAAGACTGTAATTAAGGACTACATTGCGAAAGGTTACAATGGAGGCCGAACTTCTCTGGCGTCTTTTGTGTGAATCAGTTAAAATCCTAACAATTCCAGTACTTACTTGTAACAAAACTCTCTAATTGTGGTAAATCTCTTAAAATACGCAATGAGAGTTTCCAGAAATGATTAAAAACTTGAAAGAAACCCTTGAAATAAAAGTAAATGGATTCGTACTACATTTCCTGCCATTTTTTAATCCCAGACATTACCAGCGGAAAGCTGGTAAATGACCAGAAAACTGATAATATTTACAACTCCGGACACTTTAGGGAGCGTTTTCACTTGAATTTGCTTTCAAATGTTAGGAATTCATGTTTATACAGCTCAAAGTTTCTGTAGAAGGTCTGTAAGGAATGACTATACTGCCTATGGTTACAATTGAGGCCGAACTTCTCTGGCGTCTTCTGTGTGCATCACTTAAAATCCTTATGGTTCCATTACTTACTTGTAAGAAAACTCTCTAATTTTGGTAAAACTCTTAAAATACGCAATTTGAGTTTCCAGAAACGATTAAAAACTTGTAAGAAACCCTTGAAATAAAAGTAAATGGATTCGTACTACATTTCCTGCCGTTTTTTTACTGACAGACATTACCAGTGGAAAGCTGGTAAATGACTAGAAAACTGATAATATTTACAACTCCGGACACTTTAGGGAGCGTTTTCACTTGAATTTGCTTTCAAATATTAGGAATTCATGTTTATACAGCTCAAAATTTCTGTAGGAAGACTGTAAGTAAGGACTGCACTGCTAATGTTTACAATTGAGGCCAAATGTCTCTGGCGTTTTTGTGTGAGTTAAAATCCTTATGGTTCCAGTACATACTTGTAACAAAACTCTCTAATTGTGGTAAAACTCTTAAAATACGCCATTAGAGTTTCCAGAAATGATTATAAACTTGTAAGAAACCCTTGAAATAAAAGTAAATGGATTCGTACTACATTTCCTGCCGTTTTTTACTGACAGACATTACCAGTGGAAAGCTGGTAAATGACCAGAACACTGATAATATTAACAACTGCGGACACTTTAGGGAGCGTATTCACTTCAATTTGCTTTCAAATATTAGTAATTCATGCTTATACAGCTCAAAATTTTTGTAGAAAGACTGTAATTAAGGACTACATTGCGAAAGTTTACAATGGAGGCCGAACTTCTCTGGCCTCTTTTGTGTGAATCAGTTAAAATCCTAACAATTCCAGTACTTACTTGTAACAAAACTCTCTAATTGTGGTAAATCTCTTAAAATAAGCAATTAGAGTTTCCAGAAATGATTAAAAACTTGTAAGAAACCCTTGAAATAAAAGTAAATGGATTCGTACTACATTTCCTGCCATTCTTTAATCCCAGACATTACCAGTGGAAAGCTGGTAAATGACCAAAAACTGATAATATTTACAACTCCGGACACTTTAGGGAGCGTTTTCACTTGAATTTGCTTTCAAATGTTAGGAATTCATGGTTATACAGCTCAAAATTTCTGTAGAAAGACTGTAAGTAAGGACTTCACTGCGAAAGTTTACAACGGAGGCCAAACTTCTCTGGCGTCTTTTGTGTGAATCAGTTAAAATCCTTACGGTTCCATTACTTACTTGTAAGAAAATTCTCTAATTGTGGTAAAACTCTTAAAATACGCAATTTGAGTTTCCAGAAACGATTAAAAACTTGTAAGAAACCCTTGAAATAAAAGTAAATGGATTCGTACTACATTTCCTGCCGTTTTTTTACTGACAGACATTACCAGTGGAAAGCTGGTAAATGACCAGAAAACTGATAATATTTACAACTCCGGACACTTTAGGGAGCGTTTTCACTTGAATTTACTTTCAAATGTTAGGAATTCATGTTTATACAGCTCAAAGTTTCTGTAGAAGGTCTGTAAGGAATGACTATACTGCCTAAGTTTACAATTGAGGCCGAACTTCTCTGGCGTCTTTTGTGTGAATCAGTTAAAATCCTTACGGTTCCAGGACTTACTTGTAACAAAACTCTCTAATTGTGGTAAATCTCTTAAAATACGCAATTAGAGTTTCCAGAAATGATTAAAAACTTGTAAGAAACCCTTGAAATAAAAGTAAATGGATTCGTACTACATTTCCTGCCATTCTTTAATCCCAGACATTACCAGTGGAAAACTGGTAAAGGACACAAACCTGATAATATTTACAACTCCGGACACTTTAGGGAGCGTTTTCACTTGAATTTGCTTTCAAATGTTAGGAATTCATATATATACAGCTCAAAATTTCTGTAGAAAGACTGTAAGTAAGGACTTCACTGTTAATGTTTACAATTGAGGCCGAACTTCTCTGGCGTCTTTTGTGTGAATCAGTTAAAATCCTAACCGTTCCAGTACTTACTTGTAACAAAACTCTCTAATTGTGGTAAAACTCTTAAAATACGCAATTAGAGTTTCCAGAAATGATTAAAAACTTGTAAGAAACCCTTGAAATAAAAGCAAATGGATTCGTAATACATTTCCGGCCGTTTTTTAATCCCAGACATTACCAGTGGAAAGCTGGTAAATGACCAGAAAACTGATAATATTTACTACTCCGGACACTTTAGGGAGCGTTTTCACTTGAATTTGCTTTCAAATGTTAGGAATTCATGTTTATACAGCTCAAAGTTTCTGTAGAAGGTCTGTAAGGAATGACTATACTGCCTATGTTTACAATTGAGGCCGAACTTCTCTGGCGTCTTTTGTGTGAATCAGTTAAAATCCTTATGGTTCCAGTACCTACTTGTAACAAAACTCTCTAATTGTGGTAAAACTCTTAAAATACGCAATTTGAGTTTCCAGAAATGATTAAAAACTTGTAAGAAACCCTTGAAATAAAAGTAAATGGATTCGTGCTACATTTCCTGCCGTTTTTTACTGACAGACATTACCAGTGGAAAGCTGGTAAATGACCAGAAAACTGATAATATTTACAACTCCGGACACTTTAGGGAGCGTTTTCACTTGAATTTGCTTTCAAATGTTAGGAATTCATGTTTATACAGCTCAAAATTTCTGTAGAAAGACTGTAAGTAAGGACTTCACTGTTAATGATTACAATTGAGGCCGAACTTCTCTGGCGTCTTTTGTGTGAATCAGTTAAAATCCTTACGGTTCCAGGACTTACTTGTAAGAAAACTCTCTAATTGTGGTAAAACTCTTAAAATACGCAATTTGAGTTTCCAGAAATGATTAAAAACTTGTAAGAAACCCTTGAAATAAAAGTAAATGGATTCGTACTACATTTCCTGCCATTTTTTTACTGACAGACATTACCAGTGGAAAACTGGTAAAGGACCCAAACCTGATAATATTTACAACTCCAGACACTTTAGGGAGCGTTTTCACTTGAATTTGCTTTCAAATGTTAGGAATTCATGTTTATACAGCTCAAAATTTCTGTAGAAAGACTGTAAGTAAGGACTTCACTGTTAATGTTTACAATTGAGGCCGAACTTCTCTGGCGTCTTTTGTGTGAATCAGTTAAAATCCTAACCGTTCCAGTACTTACTTGTAACAAAACTCTCTAATTGTGGTAAAACTCTTAAAATACGCAATTAGAGTTTCCAGAAATGATTAAAAACTTGTAAGAAACCCTTGAAATAAAAGCAAATGGATTCGTAATACATTTCCGGCCGTTTTTTAATCCCAGACATTACCAGTGGAAAGCTGGTAAATGACCAGAAAACTGATAATATTTACTACTCCGGACACTTTAGGGAGCGTTTTCACTTGATTTTGCTTTCAAATGTTAGGAATTCATGTTTATACAGCTCAAAGTTTCTGTAGAAGGTCTGTAAGGAATGACTATACTGCCTATGTTTACAATTGAGGCCGAACTTCTCTGGCGTCTTTTGTGTGAATCAGTTAAAATCCTTATGGTTCCAGTACCTACTTGTAACAAAACTCTCTAATTGTGGTAAAACTCTTAAAATACGCAATTTGAGTTTCCAGAAATGATTAAAAACTTGTAAGAAACCCTTGAAATAAAAGTAAATGGATTCGTACTACATTTCCTGCCATTCTTTAGTCCCAGACATTACCAGTGGAAAGCTGGTAAATGACCAAAAACTGATAATATTTACAACTCCGGACACTTTAGGGAGCGTTTTCACTTGAATTTGCTTTCAAATGTTAGGAATTCATGTTTATACAGCTCAAAATTTCTGTAGAAAGACTGTAAGTAAGGACTTTTTTGTTAATGTTTACAATTGAGGCCGAACTTCTCTGGCGTCTTTTGTGTGAATCAGTTAAAATCCTTACGGTTCCAGGACTTACTTGTAAGAAAACTCTCTAATTGTGGTAAAACTCTTAAAATACGCAATTTGAGTTTCCAGAAATGATTAAAAACTTGTAAGAAACCCTTGAAATAAAAGTAAATGGATTCGTACTACATTTCCTGCCATTCTTTAGTCCCAGACATTACCAGTGGAAAGCTGGTAAATGACCAAAAACTGATAATATTTACAACTCCGGACACTTTAGGGAGCGTTTTCACTTCAATTTGCTTTCAAATGTTAGTAATTCATGTTTATACAGCTCAAAATTTCTGTAGAAAGACTGTAATTAAGGACTACATTGCGAAAGTTTACAATGGAGTCCGAACTTCTCTGGCGTCTTTTGTGTGAATCAGTTAAAATCCTAACGGTTCCATTACTTACTTGTAAGAAAACTCTCTAATTTTGGTAAAACTCTTAAAATACGCAATTTGAGTTTCCAGAAACGATTAAAAACTTGTAAGAAACCCTTGAAATAAAAGTAAATGGATTCGTACTACATTTCCTGCCGTTTTTTTACTGACAGACATTACCAGTGGAAAGCTGGTAAATGACCAGAAAACTGATACTATTTACAACTCCGGACACTTTAGGGAGCGTTTTCACTTGAATTTGCTTTCAAATATTAGGAATTCATGTTTATACAGCTCAAAATTTCTGTAGAAAGACTGTAAGTAAGGACTGCACTGCTAATGTTTACAATTGAGGCCAAATGTCTCTGGTGTCTTTTGTGTGAGTTAAAATCCTTATGGTTCCAGTACATACTTGTAACAAAACTCTCTAATTGTGGTAAAACTCTTAAAATACGCAATTTGAGTTTCCAGAAATGATTAAAAACTTGTAAGAAACCCTTGAAATAAAAGTAAATGGATTCGTACTACATTTCCTGCCGTTTTTTACTGACAGACATTACCAGCGGAAAGCTGGGAAATGACCAGAAAACTGATAATATTTACAACTCCGGACACTTTAGGGAGCGTTTTCACTTGAATTTGCTTTCAAATGTTAGGAATTCATGTTTATACAGCTCAAAGTTTCTGTAGAAGGTCTTTAAGGAATGACTATACTGCCTAGGTTTACAATTGAGGCCGAACTTCTCTGGCGTCTTTTGTGTGAATCAGTTAAAATCCTTAGGGTTCCAGTACTGACTTGTAAGAAAACTCTCTAATTGTGGTAAAACTCTTAAAATACGCAATTTGAGTTTCCAGAAATGATTAAAAACTTGTAAGAAACCCTTGAAATAAAAGCAAATGGATTCGTAATACATTTCCGGCCGTTTTTTAATCCCAGACATTACCAGTGGAAAGCTGGTAAATGACCAGAAAACTGATAATATTTACTACTCCGGACACTTTAGGGAGCGTTTTCACTTGATTTTGCTTTCAAATGTTAGGAATTCATGTTTATACAGCTCAAAGTTTCTGTAGAAGGTCTGTAAGGAATGACTATACTGCCTATGTTTACAATTGAGGCCGAACTTCTCTGGCGTCTTTTGTGTGAATCAGTTAAAATCCTTATGGTTCCAGTACCTACTTGTAACAAAACTCTCTAATTGTGGTAAAACTCTTAAAATACGCAATTTGAGTTTCCAGAAATGATTAAAAACTTGTAAGAAACCCTTGAAATAAAAGTAAATGGATTCGTACTACATTTCCTGCCATTCTTTAGTCCCAGACATTACCAGTGGAAAGCTGGTAAATGACCAAAAACTGATAATATTTACAACTCCGGACACTTTAGGGAGCGTTTTCACTTGAATTTGCTTTCAAATGTTAGGAATTCATGTTTATACAGCTCAAAATTTCTGTAGAAAGACTGTAAGTAAGGACTTCACTGTTAATGTTTACAATTGAGGCCGAACTTCTCTGGCGTCTTTTGTGTGAATCAGTTAAAATCCTTACGGTTCCAGGACTTACTTGTAAGAAAACTCTCTAATTGTGGTAAAACTCTTAAAATACGCAATTTGAGTTTCCAGAAATGATTAAAAACTTGTAAGAAACCCTTGAAATAAAAGTAAATGGATTCGTACTACATTTCCTGCCATTCTTTAGTCCCAGACATTACCAGTGGAAAGCTGGTAAATGACCAAAAACTGATAATATTTACAACTCCGGACACTTTAGGGAGCGTTTTCACTTCAATTTCCTTTCAAATGTTAGTAATTCATGTTTATACAGCTCAAAATTTCTGTAGAAAGACTGTAATTAAGGACTACATTGCGAAAGTTTACAATGGAGGCCGAACTTCTCTGGCGTCTTTTGTGTGAATCAGTTAAAATCCTAACGGTTCCATTACTTACTTGTAAGAAAACTCTCTAATTTTGGTAAAACTCTTAAAATACGCAATTTGAGTTTCCAGAAACGATTAAAAACTTGTAAGAAACCCTTGAAATAAAAGTAAATGGATTCGTACTACATTTCCTGCCGTTTTTTTACTGACAGACATTACCAGTGGAAAGCTGGTAAATGACCAGAAAACTGATACTATTTACAACTCCGGACACTTTAGGGAGCGTTTTCACTTGAATTTGCTTTCAAATATTAGGAATTCATGTTTATACAGCTCAAAATTTCTGTAGAAAGACTGTAAGTAAGGACTGCACTGCTAATGTTTACAATTGAGGCCAAATGTCTCTGGTGTCTTTTGTGTGAGTTAAAATCCTTATGGTTCCAGTACATACTTGTAACAAAACTCTCTAATTGTGGTAAAACTCTTAAAATACGCAATTTGAGTTTCCAGAAATGATTAAAAACTTGTAAGAAACCCTTGAAATAAAAGTAAATGGATTCGTACTACATTTCCTGCCGTTTTTTACTGACAGACATTACCAGCGGAAAGCTGGGAAATGACCAGAAAACTGATAATATTTACAACTCCGGACACTTTAGGGAGCGTTTTCACTTGAATTTGCTTTCAAATGTTAGGAATTCATGTTTATACAGCTCAAAGTTTCTGTAGAAGGTCTGTAAGGAATGACTATACTGCCTATGTTTACAATTGAGGCCGAACTTCTCTGGCGTCTTTTGTGTGAATCAGTTAAAATCCTAACCTTTCCAGTACTTACTTGTAAGAAAACTCTCTAATTGTGGTAAAACTCTTAAAATACGCAATTTGAGTTTCCAGAAATGATTAAAAACTTGTAAGAAACCCTTGAAATAAAAGTAAATGGATTCGTGCTACATTTCCTGCCGTTTTTTACTGACAGACATTACCAGTGGAAGGCTGGTAAATGACCAGAAATCTGATAATATTTACAACTCCGGACACTTTAGGGAGCGTTTTCACTTGAATTTGCTTTCAAATGTTAGGAATTCATGGTTATACAGCTCAAAGTTTCTGTAGAAGGTCTGTAAGGAATGACTATACTGCCTATGTTTACAATTGAGGCCGAACTTCTCTGGCGTCTTTTGTGTGAATCAGTTAAAATCCTAACCGTTCCAGTACTTACTTGTAACAAAACTCTCTAATTGTGGTAAAACTCTTAAAATACGCAATTAGAGTTTCCAGAAATGATTAAAAACTTGTAAGAAACCCTTGAAATAAAAGCAAATGGATTCGTAATACATTTCCGACCGTTTTTTAATCCCAGACATTACCAGTGGAAAGCTGGTAAATGACCAGAAAACTGATAATATTTACTACTCCGGACACTTTAGGGAGCGTTTTCACTTGAATTTGCTTTCAAATGTTAGGAATTCATGTTTATACAGCTCAAAGTTTCTGTAGAAGGTCTGTAAGGAATGACTATACTGCCTATGTTTACAATTGAGGCCGAACTTCTCTGGCGTCTTTTGTGTGAATCAGTTAAAATCCTTATGGTTCCAGTACCTACTTGTAACAAAACTCTCTAATTGTGGTAAAACTCTTAAAATACGCAATTTGAGTTTCCAGAAATGATTAAAAACTTGTAAGAAACCCTTGAAATAAAAGTAAATGGATTCGTGCTACATTTCCTGCCGTTTTTTACTGACAGACATTACCAGTGGAAAGCTGGTAAATGACCAGAAAACTGATAATATTTACAACTCCGGACACTTTAGGGAGCGTTTTCACTTGAATTTGCTTTCAAATGTTAGGAATTCATGGTTATACAGCTCAAAATTTCTGTAAAAAGACTGTAAGTAAGGACTTCACTGTTAATGTTTACAATTGAGGCCGAACTTCTCTGGCGTCTTTTGTGTGAATCAGTTAAAATCCTAACGGTTCCAGTACTTACTTGTAACAAAACTCTCTAATTGTGGTAAAACTCTTAAAATACACAATTAGAGTTTCCAGAAATGATTATAAACTTGTAAGAAACCCTTGAAATAAAAGTAAATGGATTCGTACTACATTTCCTGCCGTTTTTTAATCACAGATTTTACCAGTGGAAAGCTGGTAAATGAACAAAAACTGATAATATTTACAACTCCGGGCACTTTATGGAGCGTTTTCACTTGAATTTGCTTTCAAATGTTAGGAATTCATGTTTATACAGCTCAAAGTTTCTGTAGAAGGTCTGTAAGGAATGACTATACTGCCTAGGTTTACAATTGAGGCCGAACTTCTCTGGCGTCTTTTGTGTGAATCAGTTTAAATCCTTACGGTTCCAGGACTTACTTGTAACAAAACTCTCTAATTGTGGTAAAACTCTTAAAATACGCAATTTGAGTTTCCAGAAATGATTAAAAACTTGTAAGAAACCCTTGAAATAAAAGTAAATGGATTCGTACTACATTTCCTGCCGTTTTTTAATCCCAGACATTACCAGTGGAAAGCTGGTAAATGACCAGAATACTGATAATATTTACAACTCCGGACACTTTAGGGAGCGTTTTCACTTGAATTTGCTTTCAAATATTAGGAATTCATGTTTATACAGCTCAAAGTTTCTGAAGAAGGTCTGTAAGGAATGACTATACTGCCTAGGTTTACAATTGAGGCCGAACTTCTCTGGCGTCTTTTGTGTGAAACAGTTAAAATCCTAACAATTCCAGTACTTACTTGTAACAAAACTCTCTAATGCTGGTAAAACTCTTAAAATACGCAATTAGAGTTTCCAGAAATGATTAAAAACTTGTAAGAAACCCTTGAAATAAAAGTAAATGGATTCGTACTACATTTCCTGCCGTTTTTTACTGACAGACATTACCAGTGGAAAGCTGGTAAATGACCAGAAAACTGATAATATTTACAACTCCGGACACTTTAGGGAGCGTTTTCACTTGAATTTGCTTTCAAATGTTAGGAATTCATGTTTATACAGCTCAAAATTTCTGTAGAAAGACTGTAAGTAAGGACTTCACTGTTAATGTTTACAATTGAGGCCGAACTTCTCTGGCGTCTTTTGTGTGAATCAGTTAAAATCCTAACGGTTCCAGTACTTACTTGTAACAAAACTCTCTAATTGTGGTAAAACTCTTAAAATACACAATTAGAGTTTCCAGAAATGATTATAAACTTGTAAGAAACCCTTGAAATAAAAGTAAATGGATTCGTACTACATTTCCTGCCGTTTTTTAATCACAGATTTTACCAGTGGAAAGCTGTTAAATGAACAAAAACTGATAATATTTACAACTCCGGACACTTTAGGGAGCGTTTTCACTTGAATTTGCTTTCAAATGTTAGGAGTTCATGTTTATACAGCTCAAAGTTTCTGTAGAAGGTCTTTAAGGAATGACTATACTGCCTAG
This sequence comes from Myotis daubentonii, assembly GCF_963259705.1. NCBI lineage: Eukaryota > Metazoa > Chordata > Mammalia > Chiroptera > Vespertilionidae > Myotis > Myotis daubentonii. Next base: position 1,288,600 of record NC_081843.1, on the reverse strand, counting down.
GTTTACAATTGAGGCCGAACTTCTCTGGCGTCTTTTGTGTGAATCAGTTAAAATCCTTAGGGTTCCAGTACTTACTTGTAAGAAAACTCTCTAATTGTGGTAAAACTCTTAAAATACGCAATTTGAGTTTCCAGAAATGATTAAAAACTTGTAAGAAACCCTTGAAATAAAAGTAAATGGATTCGTACTACATTTCCTGCCGTTTTTTACTGACAGACATTACCAGTGGAAAGCTGGTAAATGACCAGAAAACTGATAATATTTACAACTCCGGACACTTTAGGGAGCGTTTTCACTTGAATTTGCTTTCAAATGTTAGGAATTCATATTTATACAGCTCAAAATTTCTGTAGAAAGACTGTAAGTAAGGACTTCACTGTTAATGTTTACAATTGAGGCCAAACTTCTCTGGCGTCTTTTGTGTGAATCAGTTAAAATCCTTATGATTCCAGTACTTACTTGTAACAAAACTCTCTAATTGTGGTAAAACTCTTAAAATACGCAATTTGAGTTTCCAGAAATGATTAAAAACTTGTAAGAAACCCTTGAAATAAAAGTAAATGGATTCGTACTACATTTCCTGCCATTTTTTTACTGACAGACATTACCAGTGGAAAACTGGTAAATGACCCAAACCTGATAATATTTACAACTCCGGACACTTTAGGGAGCGTTTTCACTTGAATTTGCTTTCAAATGTTAGGAATTCATATATATACAGCTCAAAATTTCTGTAGAAAGACTGTAAGTAAGGACTTCACTGTTAATGTTTACAATTGAGGCCGAACTTCTCTGGCGTCTTTTGTGTGAATCAGTTAAAATCCTAACCGTTCCAGTACTTACTTGTAACAAAACTCTCTAATTGTGGTAAAACTCTTAAAATACGCAATTAGAGTTTCCAGAAATGATTAAAAACTTGTAAGAAACCCTTGAAATAAAAGCAAATGGATTCGTAATACATTTCCTGCCGTTTTTTAATCCCAGACATTACCAGTGGAAAGCTGGTAAATGACCAGAAAACTGATAATATTTACTACTCCGGACACTTTAGGGAGCGTTTTCACTTGAATTTGCTTTCAAATGTTAGGAATTCATGTTTATACAGCTCAAAGTTTCTGTAGAAGGTCTGTAAGGAATGACTATACTGCCTATGTTTACAATTGAGGCCGAACTTCTCTGGCGTCTTTTGTGTGAATCAGTTAAAATCCTTATGGTTCCAGTACCTACTTGTAACAAAACTCTCTAATTGTGGTAAAACTCTTAAAATACGCAATTTGAGTTTCCAGAAATGATTAAAAACTTGTAAGAAACCCTTGAAATAAAAGTAAATGGATTCGTACTACATTTCCTGCCGTTTTTTACTGACAGACATTACCAGTGGAAAGCTGGTAAATGACCAGAAAACTGATAATATTTACAACTCCGGACACTTTAGGGAGCCTTTTCACTTGAATTTGCTTTCAAATATTAGGAATTCATGTTTATACAGCTCAAAATTTCTGTAGAAAGACTGTAAGTAAGGACTGCACTGCTCATGTTTACAATTGAGGCCAAATGTCTCTGGCGTCTTTTGTGTGAGTTAAAATCCTTATGGTTCCAGTACATACTTGTAACAAAACTCTCTAATTGTGGTAAAACTCTTAAAATACGCCATTAGAGTTTCCAGAAATGATTATAAACTTGTAAGAAACCCTTGAAATAAAAGTAAATGGATTCGTACTACATTTCCTGCCATTTTTTAATCCCAGACATTACCAGTGGAAAGCTGGTAAATGACCAAAAACTGATTATATTTACAACTCCGGAAACTTTAGGGAGCTTTTTCACTTGAATTAGCTTTCAAATGTTAGGAATTCATGTTTATACAGCTCAAAGTTTCTGTAGAAGGTCTGTAAGGAATGACTATACTGCCTAGGTTTACAATTGAGGCCGAACTTCTCTGGCGTCTTTTGTGTGAATCAGTTAAAATCCTTAGGGTTCCAGTACTTACTTGTAAGAAAACTCTCTAATTGTGGTAAAACTCTTAAAATACGCAATTTGAGTTTCCAGAAATGATTAAAAACTTGTAAGAAACCCTTGAAATAAAAGTAAATGGATTCGTACTACATTTCCTGCCGTTTTTTAATCCCAGACATTACCAGTGGAAAGCTGGTAAATGACCAGAAAACTGATAATATTTACAACTCCGGACACTTTAGGGAGCGTTTTCACTTGAATTTGCTTTCAAATGTTAGGAATTCATGTTTATACAGCTCAAAGTTTCTGAAGAAGGTCTGTAAGGAATGACTATACTGCCTAGGTTTACAATTGAGGCCGAACTTCTCTGGCGTCTTTTGTGTGAAACAGTTAAAATCCTAACAATTCCAGTACTTACTTGTAACAAAACTCTCTAATTCTGGTAAAACTCTTAAAATACGCAATTAGAGTTTCCAGAAATGATTAAAAACTTGTAAGAAACCCTTGAAATAAAAGTAAATGGATTCGTACTACATTTCCTGCCGTTTTTTACTGACAGACATTACCAGTGGAAAGCTGGTAAATGACCAGAAAACTGATAATATTTACAACTCCGGACACTTTAAGGAGCGTTTTCACTTGAATTTGCTTTCAAATGTTAGGAATTCATGTTTATACAGCTCAAAGTTTCTGTAGAAGGTCTGTAAGGAATGACTATACTGCCTATGCTTACAATTGAGGCCGAACTTCTCTGGCATTTTTTGTGTGAATCAGTTAAAAACCTTACGGTTCCAGGACTTACTTGTAACAAAACTCTCTAATTGTGGTAAAACTCTTAAAATACGCAATTTGAATTTCCAGAAATGATTAAAAACTTGTAAGAAACCCTTGAAATAAAAGTAAATGGATTCGTACTACATTTCCTGCCATTTTTTAATCCCAGACATTACCAGTGGAAAGCTGGTAAATGACCAAAAACTGATAATATTTACAACTCCGGACACTTTAGGGAGCGTTTTCACTTGAATTTGCTTTCAAATGTTAGGAATTCATATTTATACAGCTCAAAATTTCTGTAGAAAGACTGTAAGTAAGGACTTCACTGTTAATGTTTACAATTGAGGCCGAACTTCTCTGGCGTCTTTTGTGTGAATCAGTTAAAATCCTTATGATTCCAGTACTTACTTGTTACAAAACTCTCTAATTGTGGTAAAACTCTTAAAATACGCAAATAGAGTTTCCAGAAATGATTAAAAACTTGTAAGAAACCCTTGAAATAAAAGTAAATGTATTCGTACTACATTTCCTGCCGTTTTTTACTGACAGACATTACCAGCGGAAAGCTGGGAAATGACCAGAAAACTGATAATATTTACAACTCCGGACACTTTAGGGAGCGTTTTCACTTGAATTTGCTTTCAAATGTTAGGAATTCATGGTTATACAGCTCAAAATTTCTGTAGAAAGACTGTAAGTAAGGACTTCACTGCGAAAGTTTACAACGGAGGCCGAACTTCTCTGGCGTCTTTTGTGTGAATCACTTAAAATCCTTACGGTTCCATTACTTACTTGTAAGAAAACTCTCTAATTTTGGTAAAACTCTTAAAATACGCAATTTGAGTTTCCAGAAACGATTAAAAACTTGTAAGAAACCCTTGAAATAAAAGTAAATGGATTCGTACTACATTTCCTGCCGTTTTTTTACTGACAGACATTACCAGTGGAAAGCTTTTAAATGACCAGAAAACTGATACTATTTACAACTCCGGACACTTTAGGGAGCGTTTTCACTTGAATTTGCTTTCAAATATTAGGAATTCATGTTTATACAGCTCAAAATTTCTGTAGAAAGACTGTAAGTAAGGACTGCACTGCTAATGTTTACAATTGAGGCCAAATGTCTCTGGCGTCTTTTGTGTGAGTTAAAATCCTTATGGTTCCAGTACATACTTGTAACAAAACTCTCTAATTGTGGTAAAACTCTTAAAATACGCCATTAGAGTTTCCAGAAATGATTATAAACTTGTAAGAAACCCTTGAAATAAAAGTAAATGGATTCGTACTACATTTCCTGCCATTTTTTAATCCCAGACATTACCAGTGGAAAGCTGGTAAATGACCAAAAACTGATTATATTTACAACTCCGGAAACTTTAGGGAGCTTTTTCACTTGAATTAGCTTTCAAATGTTAGGAATTCATGTTTATACAGCTCAAAGTTTCTGTAGAAGGTCTGTAAGGAATGACTATACTGCCTAGGTTTACAATTGAGGCCGAACTTCTCTGGCGTCTTTTGTGTGAAACAGTTAAAATCCTAACAATTCCAGTACTTACTTGTAACAAAACTTTCTAATTCTGGTAAAACTCTTAAAATCGGCAATTAGAGTTTCCAGAAATTATTAAAAACTTGTAAGAAACCCTTGAAATAAAAGTAAATGGATTCGTACTACATTTCCTGCCATTCTTTAATCCCAGACATTACCAGTGGAAAGCTGGTAAATGACCAAAAACTGATAATATTTACAACTCCGGACACTTTAGGGAGCGTTTTCACTTGAATTTGCTTTCAAATGTTAGGAATTCATAGTTATACAGCTCAAAATTTCTGTAGAAAGACTGTAAGTAAGGACTTCACTGCGAAAGTTTAAACGGAGGCCGAACTTCTCTGGCGTCTTTTGTGTGAATCACTTAAAATCCTTACGGTTCCATTATTTACTTGTAAGAAAACTCTCTAATTTTGGTAAAACTCTTAAAATACGCAATTAGAGTTTCCAGAAACGATTAAAAACTTGTAAGAAACCCTTGAAATAAAAGTAAATGGATTCGTACTACATTTCCTGCCGTTTTTTTACTGACAGACATTACCAGTGGAAAGCTGGTAAATGACCAGAAAACTGATACTATTTACAATGCCGGACACTTTAGGGAGCGTTTTCACTTGAATTTGCTTTCAAATATTAGGAATTCATGTTTATACAGCTCAAAATTTCTGTAGGAAGACTGTAAGTAAGGACATCACTGCTAATGTTACAATTGAGGCCAAATGTCTCTGGCGTCTTTTGTGTGAGTTAAAATCCTTATGGTTCCAGTACATACTTGTAAGAAAACTCTCTAATTGTGGTAAAACTCTTAAAATACGCAATTAGAGTTTCCAGAAATGATTAAAAACTTGTAAGAAACCCTTGAAAGAAAAGTAAATGGATTCGTACTACATTTCCTGCCGTTTTTTACTGACAGACATTACCAGTGGAAAGCTGGTAAATGACCAGAAAACTGATAATATTTACCACTCCGGACACTTTAGGGAGCGTTTTCACTTGAATTTGCTTTCAAATGTTAGGAATTCATGTTTATACAGCTCAAAATTTCTGGAGAAAGACTGTAAGTAAGGACTTCACTGTTAATGTTTACAATTGAGGCCGAATTTCTCTGGCGTCTTTTGTGTGAATCGTCTAAAATCCTAACGGTTCCAGTACTTACTTGTAACAAAACTCTCTAATTGTGGTAAAACTCTTAAAATACACAATTAGAGTTTCCAGAAATGATTATAAACTTGTAAAAAACCCTTGAAATAAAAGTAAATGGATTCGTACTACATTTCCTGCCGTTTTTTAATCCCAGATTTTACCAGTGGAAAGCTGGTAAATGACCACAAAACTGATAATATTTACAACTCCGGACACTTTAGGGAGCGTTTTCACTTGAATTTGCTTTCAAATGTTAGGAATTCATGTTTATACAGCTCAAAGTTTCTGTAGAAGGTCTGTAAGGAATGACTATACTGCCTATGCTTACAATTGAGGCCGAACTTCTCTGGCATCTTTTGTGTGAATCAGTTAAAACCCTTACGGTTCCAGGACTTACTTGTAACAAAACTCTCTAATTGTGGTAAAACTCTTAAAATACGCAATTTGAGTTTCCAGAAATGATTAAAAACTTGTAAGAAACCCTTGAAATAAAAGTAAATGGATTCGTACTACATTTCCTGCCATTTTTTAATCCCAGACATTACCAGTGGAAAGCTGGTAAATGACCAAAAACTGATAATATTTACAACTCCGGACACTTTAGGGAGCGTTTTCACTTGAATTTGCTTTCAAATGTTAGGAATTCATATTTATACAGCTCAAAATTTCTGTAGAAAGACTGTAAGTAAGGACTTCACTGTTAATGTTTACAATTGAGGCCGAACTTCTCTGGCGTCTTTTGTGTGAATCAGTTAAAATCCTTATGATTCCAGTACTTACTTGTTACAAAACTCTCTAATTGTGGTAAAACTCTTAAAATACGCAAATAGAGTTTCCAGAAATGATTAAAAACTTGTAAGAAACCCTTGAAATAAAAGTAAATGTATTCGTACTACATTTCCTGCCGTTTTTTACTGACAGACATTACCAGCGGAAAGCTGGGAAATGACCAGAAAACTGATAATATTTACAACTCCGGACACTTTAGGGAGCGTTTTCACTTGAATTTGCTTTCAAATGTTAGGAATTCATGGTTATACAGCTCAAAATTTCTGTAGAAAGACTGTAAGTAAGGACTTCACTGCGAAAGTTTACAACGGAGGCCGAACTTCTCTGGCGTGTTTTGTGTGAATCACTTAAAATCCTTACGGTTCCATTACTTACTTGTAAGAAAACTCTCTAATTTTGGTAAAACTCTTAAAATACGCAATTTGAGTTTCCAGAAACGATTAAAAACTTGTAAGAAACCCTTGAAATAAAAGTAAATGGATTCGTACTACATTTCCTGCCGTTTTTTTACTGACAGACATTACCAGTGGAAAGCTTTTAAATGACCAGAAAACTGATACTATTTACAACTCCGGACACTTTAGGGAGCGTTTTCACTTGAATTTGCTTTCAAATATTAGGAATTCATGTTTATACAGCTCAAAATTTCTGTAGAAATACTGTAAGTAAGGACTGCACTGCTAATGTTTACAATTGAGGCCAAATGTCTCTGGCGTCTTTTGTGTGAGTTAAAATCCTTATGGTTCCAGTACATACTTGTAACAAAACTCTCTAATTGTGGTAAAACTCTTAAAATACGCCATTAGAGTTTCCAGAAATGATTATAAACTTGTAAGAAACCCTTGAAATAAAAGTAAATGGATTCGTACTACATTTCCTGCCATTTTTTAATCCCAGACATTACCAGTGGAAAGCTGGTAAATGACCAAAAACTGATTATATTTACAACTCCGGAAACTTTAGGGAGCGTTTTCACTTGAATTAGCTTTCAAATGTTAGGAATTCATGTTTATACAGCTCAAAGTTTCTGTAGAAGGTCTGTAAGGAATGACTATACTGCCTATGTTTACAATTGAGGCCGAACTTCTCTGGCGTCTTTTGTGTGAATCAGTTAAAATCCTAACCGTTCCAGTACTTACTTGTAAGAAAACTCTCTAATTGTGGTAAAACTCTTAAAATACGCAATTTGAGTTTCCAGAAATGATTAAAAACTTGTAAGAAACCCTTGAAATAAAAGTAAATGGATTCGTACTACATTTCCTGCCATTCTTTAGTCCCAGACATTACCAGTGGAAAGCTGGTAAATGACCAAAAACTGATAATATTTACAACTCCGGACACTTTAGGGAGCGTTTTCACTTGAATTTGCTTTCAAATGTTAGGAATTCATATATATACAGCTCAAAATTTCTGTAGAAAGACTGTAAGTACGGACTTCAATGTTAATGTTTACAATTGAGGCCGAACTTCTCTGGCGTCTTTTGTGTGAATCAGTTAAAATCCTAACCGTTCCAGTACTTACTTGTAACAAAACTCTCTAATTGTGGTAAAACTCTTAAAATACGCAATTAGAGTTTCCAGAAATGATTAAAAACTTGTAAAAAACCCTTGAAATAAAAGTAAATGGATTCGTACTACATTTCCTGCCGTTTTTTAATCCCAGATTTTACCAGTGGAAAGCTGGTAAATGAACAAAAACTGATAATATTTACAACTCCGGACACTTTAGGGAGCGTTTTCACTTGAATTTGCTTTCAAATGTTAGGAATTCATGTTTATACAGCTCAAAGTTTCTGTAGAAGGTCTGTAAGGAATGACTATACTGCCTATGCTTACAATTGAGGCCGAACTTCTCTGGCATCTTTTGTGTGAATCAGTTAAAAACCTTACGGTTCCAGGACTTACTTGTAACAAAACTCTCTAATTGTGGTAAAACTCTTAAAATACGCAATTTGAGTTTCCAGAAATGATTAAAAACTTGTAAGAAACCCTTGAAATAAAAGTAAATGGATTCGTACTACATTTCCTGCCATTTTTTAATCCCAGACATTACCAGTGGAAAGCTGGTAAATGACCAAAAACTGATAATATTTACAACTCCGGACACTTTAGGGAGCGTTTTCACTTGAATTTGCTTTCAAATGTTAGGAATTCATATTTATACAGCTCAAAATTTCTGTAGAAAGACTGTAAGTAAGGACTTCACTGTTAATGTTTACAATTGAGGCCGAACTTCTCTGGCGTCTTTTGTGTGAATCAGTTAAAATCCTTATGATTCCAGTACTTACTTGTTACAAAACTCTCTAATTGTGGTAAAACTCTTAAAATACGCAAATAGAGTTTCCAGAAATGATTAAAAACTTGTAAGAAACCCTTGAAATGAAAGTAAATGTATTCGTACTACATTTCCTGCCGTTTTTTACTGACAGACATTACCAGCGGAAAGCTGGGAAATGACCAGAAAACTGATAATATTTACAACTCCGGACACTTTAGGGAGCGTTTTCACTTGAATTTGCTTTCAAATGTTAGGAATTCATGTTTATACAGCTCAAAATTTCTGTAGAAAGACTGTAAGTAAGGACTTCACTGCGAAAGTTTACAACGGAGGCCGAACTTCTCTGGCGTCTTTTGTGTGAATCACTTAAAATCCTTACGGTTCCATTACTTACTTGTAAGAAAACTCTCTAATTTTGGTAAAACTCTTAAAATACGCAATTTGAGTTTCCAGAAACGATTAAAAACTTGTAAGAAACCCTTGAAATAAAAGTAAATGGATTCGTACTACATTTCCTGCCGTTTTTTTACTGACAGACATTACCAGTGGAAAGCTTTTAAATGACCAGAAAACTGATACTATTTACAACTCCGGACACTTTAGGGAGCGTTTTCACTTGAATTTGCTTTCAAATATTAGGAATTCATGTTTATACAGCTCAAAATTTCTGTAGAAAGACTGTAAGTAAGGACTGCACTGCTAATGTTTACAATTGAGGCCAAATGTCTCTGGCGTCTTTTGTGTGAGTTAAAATCCTTATGGTTCCAGTACATACTTGTAACAAAACTCTCTAATTGTGGTAAAACTCTTAAAATACGCCATTAGAGTTTCCAGAAATGATTATAAACTTGTAAGAAACCCTTGAAATAAAAGTAAATGGATTCGTACTACATTTCCTGCCATTTTTTAATCCCAGACATTACCAGTGGAAAGCTGGTAAATGACCAAAAACTGATTATATTTACAACTCCGGAAACTTTAGGGAGCGTTTTCACTTGAATTAGCTTTCAAATGTTAGGAATTCATGTTTATACAGCTCAAAGTTTCTGTAGAAGGTCTGTAAGGAATGACTATACTGCCTATGTTTACAATTGAGGCCGAACTTCTCTGGCGTCTTTTGTGTGAATCAGTTAAAATCCTAACCGTTCCAGTACTTACTTGTAAGAAAACTCTCTAATTGTGGTAAAACTCTTAAAATACGCAATTTGAGTTTCCAGAAATGATTAAAAACTTGTAAGAAACCCTTGAAATAAAAGTAAATGGATTCGTACTACATTTCCTGCCATTCTTTAGTCCCAGACATTACCAGTGGAAAGCTGGTAAATGACCAAAAACTGATAATATTTACAACTCCGGACACTTTAGGGAGCGTTTTCACTTGAATTTGCTTTCAAATGTTAGGAATTCATATATATACAGCTCAAAATTTCTGTAGAAAGACTGTAAGTACGGACTTCAATGTTAATGTTTACAATTGAGGCCGAACTTCTCTGGCGTCTTTTGTGTGAATCAGTTAAAATCCTAACCGTTCCAGTACTTACTTGTAACAAAACTCTCTAATTGTGGTAAAACTCTTAAAATACGCAATTAGAGTTTCCAGAAATGATTAAAAACTTGTAAAAAACCCTTGAAATAAAAGTAAATGGATTCGTACTACATTTCCTGCCGTTTTTTAATCCCAGATTTTACCAGTGGAAAGCTGGTAAATGAACAAAAACTGATAATATTTACAACTCCGGACACTTTAGGGAGCGTTTTCACTTGAATTTGCTTTCAAATGTTAGGAATTCATGTTTATACAGCTCAAAGTTTCTGTAGAAGGTCTGTAAGGAATGACTATACTGCCTATGCTTACAATTGAGGCCGAACTTCTCTGGCATCTTTTGTGTGAATCAGTTAAAAACCTTACGGTTCCAGGACTTACTTGTAACAAAACTCTCTAATTGTGGTAAAACTCTTAAAATACGCAATTTGAGTTTCCAGAAATGATTAAAAACTTGTAAGAAACCCTTGAAATAAAAGTAAATGGATTCGTACTACATTTCCTGCCATTTTTTAATCCCAGACATTACCAGTGGAAAGCTGGTAAATGACCAAAAACTGATAATATTTACAACTCCGGACACTTTAGGGAGCGTTTTCACTTGAATTTGCTTTCAAATGTTAGGAATTCATATTTATACAGCTCAAAATTTCTGTAGAAAGACTGTAAGTAAGGACTTCACTGTTAATGTTTACAATTGAGGCCGAACTTCTCTGGCGTCTTTTGTGTGAATCAGTTAAAATCCTTATGATTCCAGTACTTACTTGTTACAAAACTCTCTAATTGTGGTAAAACTCTTAAAATACGCAAATAGAGTTTCCAGAAATGATTAAAAACTTGTAAGAAACCCTTGAAATGAAAGTAAATGTATTCGTACTACATTTCCTGCCGTTTTTTACTGACAGACATTACCAGCGGAAAGCTGGGAAATGACCAGAAAACTGATAATATTTACAACTCCGGACACTTTAGGGAGCGTTTTCACTTGAATTTGCTTTCAAATGTTAGGAATTCATGGTTATACAGCTCAAAATTTCTGTAGAAAGACTGTAAGTAAGGACTTCACTGCGAAAGTTTACAACGGAGGCCGAACTTCTCTGGCGTCTTTTGTGTGAATCACTTAAAATCCTTACGGTTCCATTACTTACTTGTAAGAAAACTCTCTAATTTTGGTAAAACTCTTAAAATACGCAATTTGAGTTTCCAGAAACGATTAAAAACTTGTAAGAAACCCTTGAAATAAAAGTAAATGGATTCGTACTACATTTCCTGCCGTTTTTTTACTGACAGACATTACCAGTGGAAAGCTTTTAAATGACCAGAAAACTGATACTATTTACAACTCCGGACACTTTAGGGAGCGTTTTCACTTGAATTTGCTTTCAAATATTAGGAATTCATGTTTATACAGCTCAAAATTTCTGTAGAAAGACTGTAAGTAAGGACTGCACTGCTAATGTTTACAATTGAGGCCAAATGTCTCTGGCGTCTTTTGTGTGAGTTAAAATCCTTATGGTTCCAGTACATACTTGTAACAAAACCCTCTAATTGTGGTAAAACTCTTAAAATACGCCATTAGAGTTTCCAGAAATGATTATAAACTTGTAAGAAACCCTTGAAATAAAAGTAAATGGATTCGTACTACATTTCCTGCCATTTTTTAATCCCAGACATTACCAGTGGAAAGCTGGTAAATGACCAAAAACTGATTATATTTACAACTCCGGAAACTTTAGGGAGCGTTTTCACTTGAATTAGCTTTCAAATGTTAGGAATTCATGTTTATACAGCTCAAAGTTTCTGTAGAAGGTCTGTAAGGAATGACTATACTGCCTATGTTTACAATTGAGGCCGAACTTCTCTGGCGTCTTTTGTGTGAATCAGTTAAAATCCTAACCGTTCCAGTACTTACTTGTAAGAAAACTCTCTAATTGTGGTAAAACTCTTAAAATACGCAATTTGAGTTTCCAGAAATGATTAAAAACTTGTAAGAAACCCTTGAAATAAAAGTAAATGGATTCGTACTACATTTCCTGCCATTTTTTTACTGACAGACATTACCAGTGGAAAACTGGTAAATGACCCAAACCTGATAATATTTACAACTCCGGACACTTTAGGGAGCGTTTTCACTTGAATTTGCTTTCAAATGTTAGGAATTCATATATATACAGCTCAAAATTTCTGTAGAAAGACTGTAAGTAAGGACTTCAATGTTAATGTTTACAATTGAGGCCGAACTTCTCTGGCGTCTTTTGTGTGAATCAGTTAAAATCCTAACCGTTCCAGTACTTACTTGTAAGAAAACTCTCTAATTGTGGTAAAACTCTTAAAATACGCAATTTGAGTTTCCAGAAATGATTAAAAACTTGTAAGAAACCCTTGAAATAAAAGTAAATGGATTCGTACTACATTTCCTGCCATTCTTTAGTCCCAGACATTACCAGTGGAAAGCTGGTAAATGACCAAAAACTGATAATATTTACATCTCCGGACACTTTAGGGAGCGTTTTCACTTCAATTTGCTTTCAAATGTTAGTAATTCATGTTTATACAGCTCAAAATTTCTGTAGAAAGACTGTAATTAAGGACTACATTGCGAAAGTTTACAATGGAGGCCGAACTTCTCTGGCGTCTTTTGTGTGAATCAGTTAAAATCCTAACGGTTCCATTACTTACTTGTAAGAAAACTCTCTAATTTTGGTAAAACTCTTAAAATACGCAATTTGAGTTTCCAGAAACGATTAAAAACTTGTAAGAAACCCTTGAAATAAAAGTAAATGGATTCGTACTACATTTCCTGCCGTTTTTTTACTGACAGACATTACCAGTGGAAAGCTGGTAAATGACCAGAAAACTGATAATATTTACAACTCCGGACACTTTAGGGAGCGTTTTAACTTGAATTTGCTTTCAAATATTAGGAATTCATGTTTATACAGCTCAAAATTTCTGTAGAAAGACTGTAAGTAAGGACTTCACTGTTAATGTTTACAATTGAGGCCGAACTTCTCTGGCGTCTTTTGTGTGAATCAGTTAAAATCCTAACGGTTCCAGTACTTACTTGTAACAAAACTCTCTAATTGTGGTAAAACTCTTAAAATACGCCATTAGAGTTTCCAGAAATGATTATAAACTTGTAAGAAACCCTTGAAATAAAAGTAAATGGATTCGTACTACATTTCCTGCCATTTTTTAATCCCAGACATTACCAGTGGAAAGCTGGTAAATGACCAAAAACTGATTATATTTACAACTCCGGAAACTTTAGGGAGCGTTTTCACTTGAATTAGCTTTCAAATGTTAGGAATTCATGTTTATACAGCTCAAAGTTTCTGTAGAAGGTCTGTAAGGAATGACTATACTGCCTATGTTTACAATTGAGGCCGAACTTCTCTGGCGTCTTTTGTGTGAATCAGTTAAAATCCTAACCGTTCCAGTACTTACTTGTAAGAAAACTCTCTAATTGTGGTAAAACTCTTAAAATACGCAATTTGAGTTTCCAGAAATGATTAAAAACTTGTAAGAAACCCTTGAAATAAAAGTAAATGGATTCGTACTACATTTCCTGCCATTCTTTAGTCCCAGACATTACCAGTGGAAAGCTGGTAAATGACCAAAAACTGATAATATTTACAACTCCGGACACTTTAGGGAGCGTTTTCACTTGAATTTGCTTTCAAATGTTAGGAATTCATATATATACAGCTCAAAATTTCTGTAGAAAGACTGTAAGTACGGACTTCAATGTTAATGTTTACAATTGAGGCCGAACTTCTCTGGCGTCTTTTGTGTGAATCAGTTAAAATCCTAACCGTTCCAGTACTTACTTGTAACAAAACTCTCTAATTGTGGTAAAACTCTTAAAATACGCAATTAGAGTTTCCAGAAATGATTAAAAACTTGTAAAAAACCCTTGAAATAAAAGTAAATGGATTCGTACTACATTTCCTGCCGTTTTTTAATCCCAGATTTTACCAGTGGAAAGCTGGTAAATGAACAAAAACTGATAATATTTACAACTCCGGACACTTTAGGGAGCGTTTTCACTTGAATTTGCTTTCAAATGTTAGGAATTCATGTTTATACAGCTCAAAGTTTCTGTAGAAGGTCTGTAAGGAATGACTATACTGCCTATGCTTACAATTGAGGCCGAACTTCTCTGGCATCTTTTGTGTGAATCAGTTAAAAACCTTACGGTTCCAGGACTTACTTGTAACAAAACTCTCTAATTGTGGTAAAACTCTTAAAATACGCAATTTGAGTTTCCAGAAATGATTAAAAACTTGTAAGAAACCCTTGAAATAAAAGTAAATGGATTCGTACTACATTTCCTGCCATTTTTTAATCCCAGACATTACCAGTGGAAAGCTGGTAAATGACCAAAAACTGATAATATTTACAACTCCGGACACTTTAGGGAGCGTTTTCACTTGAATTTGCTTTCAAATGTTAGGAATTCATATTTATACAGCTCAAAATTTCTGTAGAAAGACTGTAAGTAAGGACTTCACTGTTAATGTTTACAATTGAGGCCGAACTTCTCTGGCGTCTTTTGTGTGAATCAGTTAAAATCCTTATGATTCCAGTACTTACTTGTTACAAAACTCTCTAATTGTGGTAAAACTCTTAAAATACGCAAATAGAGTTTCCAGAAATGATTAAAAACTTGTAAGAAACCCTTGAAATAAAAGTAAATGTATTCGTACTACATTTCCTGCCGTTTTTTACTGACAGACATTACCAGCGGAAAGCTGGGAAATGACCAGAAAACTGATAATATTTACAACTCCGGACACTTTAGGGAGCGTTTTCACTTGAATTTGCTTTCAAATGTTAGGAATTCATGGTTATACAGCTCAAAATTTCTGTAGAAAGACTGTAAGTAAGGACTTCACTGCGAAAGTTTACAACGGAGGCCGAACTTCTCTGGCGTCTTTTGTGTGAATCACTTAAAATCCTTACGGTTCCATTACTTACTTGTAAGAAAACTCTCTAATTTTGGTAAAACTCTTAAAATACGCAATTTGAGTTTCCAGAAACGATTAAAAACTTGTAAGAAACCCTTGAAATAAAAGTAAATGGATTCGTACTACAATTCCTGCCGTTTTTTTACTGACAGACATTACCAGTGGAAAGCTTTTAAATGACCAGAAAACTGATACTATTTACAACTCCGGACACTTTAGGGAGCGTTTTCACTTGAATTTGCTTTCAAATATTAGGAATTCATGTTTATACAGCTCAAAATTTCTGTAGAAAGACTGTAAGTAAGGACTGCACTGCTAATGTTTACAATTGAGGCCAAATGTCTCTGGCGTCTTTTGTGTGAGTTAAAATCCTTATGGTTCCAGTACATACTTGTAACAAAACTCTCTAATTGTGGTAAAACTCTTAAAATACGCCATTAGAGTTTCCAGAAATGATTATAAACTTGTAAGAAACCCTTGAAATAAAAGTAAATGGATTCGTACTACATTTCCTGCCATTTTTTAATCCCAGACATTACCAGTGGAAAGCTGGTAAATGACCAAAAACTGATTATATTTACAACTCCGGAAACTTTAGGGAGCGTTTTCACTTGAATTAGCTTTCAAATGTTAGGAATTCATGTTTATACAGCTCAAAGTTTCTGTAGAAGGTCAGTAAGGAATGACTATACTGCCTATGTTTACAATTTGGCCGAACTTCTCTGGCGTCTTTTGTGTGAATCAGTTAAAATCCTAACGGTTCCAGTACTTACTTGTAAGAAAACTCTCTAATTTTGGTAAAACTCTTAAAATACGCAATTTGAGTTTCCAAAAACGATTAAAAACTTGTAAGAAACCCTTGAAATAAAAGTAAATGGATTCGTACTACATTTCCTGCCGTTTTTTTACTGACAGACATTACCAGTGGAAAGCTTTTAAATGACCAGAAAACTGATACTATTTACAACTCCGGACACTTTAGGGAGCGTTTTCACTTGAATTTGCTTTCAAATATTAGGAATTCATGTTTATACAGCTCAAAATTTCTGTAGAAAGACTGTAAGTAAGGACTGCACTGCTAATGTTTACAATTGAGGCCAAATGTCTCTGGCGTCTTTTGTGTGAGTTAAAATCCTTATGGTTCCAGTACATACTTGTAACAAAACTCTCTAATTGTGGTAAAACTCTTAAAATACGCCATTAGAGTTTCCAGAAATGATTATAAACTTGTAAGAAACCCTTGAAATAAAACTAAATGGATTCGTACTACATTTCCTGCCATTTTTTAATCCCAGACATTACCAGTGGAAAGCTGGTAAATGACCAAAAACTGATTATATTTACAACTCCGGAAACTTTAGGGAGCGTTTTCACTTGAATTAGCTTTCAAATGTTAGGAATTCATATATATACAGCTCAAAATTTCTGTAGAAAGACTGTAAGTAAGGACTTCAATGTTAATGTTTACAATTGAGGCCGAACTTCTCTGGCGTCTTTTGTGTGAATCAGTTAAAATCCTAACCGTTCCAGTACTTACTTGTAACAAAACTCTCTAATTGTGGTAAAACTCTTAAAATACGCAATTTGAGTTTCCAGAAATGATTAAAAACTTGTAAGAAACCCTTGAAATAAAAGTAAATGGATTCGTACTACATTTCCTGCCATTCTTTAGTCCCAGACATTACCAGTGGAAAGCTGGTAAATGACCAAAAACTGATAATATTTACATCTCCGGACACTTTAGGGAGCGTTTTCACTTCAATTTGCTTTCAAATATTAGTAATTCATGTTTATACACCTCAAAATTTCTGTAGAATGACTGTAATTAAGGACTACATTGCGAAAGTTTACAATGGAGGCCGAACTTCTCTGGCGTCTTTTGGGTGAATCAGTTAAAATCCTAACGGTTCCATTACTTACTTGTAAGAAAACTCTCTAATTTTGGTAAAACTCTTAAAATACGCAATTTGAGTTTCCAGAAACGATTAAAAACTTGTAAGAAACCCTTGAAATAAAAGTAAATGGATTCGTACTACATTTCCTGCCGTTTTTTTACTGACAGACATTACCAGTGGAAAGCTGGTAAATGACCAGAAAACTGATAATATTTACAACTCCGGACACTTTAGGGAGCGTTTTAACTTGAATTTGCTTTCAAATATTAGGAATTCATGTTTATACAGCTCAAAATTTCTGTAGGAAGACTGTATGTAAGGACATCACTGCTAATGTTACAATTGAGGCCAAATGTCTCTGGCGTCTTTTGTGTGAGTTAAAATCCTTATGGTTCCAGTACATACTTGTAAGAAAACTCTCTAATTGTGGTAAAACTCTTAAAATACGCAATTAGAGTTTCCAGAAATGATTAAAAACTTGTAAGAAACCCTTGAAATAAAAGTAAATGGATTCGTACTACATTTCCTGCCGTTTTTTACTGACAGACATTACCAGTGGAAAGCTGGTAAATGACCAGAAAACTGATAATATTTACAACTCCGGACACTTTAGGGAGCGTTTTCACTTGAATTTGCTTTCAAATGTTAGGAATTCATGTTTATACAGCTCAAAATTTCTGTAGAAAGACTGTAAGTAAGGACTTCACTGTTAATGTTTACAATTGAGGCCGAACTTCTCTGGCGTCTTTTGTGTGAATCAGTTAAAATCCTAACGGTTCCAGTACTTACTTGTAACAAAACTCTCTAATTGTGGTAAAACTCTTAAAATACACAATTAGAGTTTCCAGAAATGATTATAAACTTGTAAGAAACCCTTGAAATAAAAGTAAATGGATTCGTACTACATTTCCTGCCATTTTTTTACTGACAGACATTACCAGTGGAAAACTGGTAAATGACCTAAACCTGATAATATTTACAACTCCGGACACTTTAGGGAGCGTTTTCACTTGAATTTGCTTTCAAATGTTAGGAATTCATATATATACAGCTCAAAATTTCTGTAGAAAGACTGTAAGTAAGGACTTCAATGTTAATGTTTACAATTGAGGCCGAACTTCTCTGGCGTCTTTTGTGTGAATCAGTTAAAATCCTAACCGTTCCAGTACTTACTTGTAACAAAACTCTCTAATTGTGGTAAAACTCTTAAAATACGCAATTTGAGTTTCCAGAAATGATTAAAAACTTGTAAGAAACCCTTGAAATAAAAGTAAATGGATTCGTACTACATTTCCTGCCATTCTTTAGTCCCAGACATTAAAAGTGGAAAGCTGGTAAATGACCAAAAACTGATAATATTTACAACTCCGGACACTTTAGGGAGCGTTTTCACTTGAATTTGCTTTCAAATGTTAGGAATTCATATATATACAGCTCAAAATTTCTGTAGAAAGACTGTAAGTAAGGACTTCAATGTTAATGTTTACAATTGAGGCCGAACTTCTCTGGCGTCTTTTGTGTGAATCAGTTAAAATCCTAACCGTTCCAGTACTTACTTGTAACAAAACTCTCTAATTGTGGTAAAACTCTTAAAATACGCAATTTGAGTTTCCAGAAATGATTAAAAACTTGTAAGAAACCCTTGAAATAAAAGTAAATGGATTCGTACTACATTTCCTGCCATTCTTTAGTCCCAGACATTACCAGTGGAAAGCTGGTAAATGACCAAAAACTGATAATATTTACAACTCCGGACACTTTAGGGAGCGTTTTTACTTCAATTTGCTTTCAAATATTAGTAATTCATGTTTATACAGGTCAAAATTTCTGTAGAATGACTGTAATTAAGGACTACATTGCGAAAGTTTACAATGGAGGCCGAACTTCTCTGGCGTCTTTTGTGTGAATCAGTTAAAATCCTAACGGTTCCATTACTTACTTGTAAGAAAACTCTCTAATTTTGGTAAAACTCTTAAAATACGCAATTTGAGTTTCCAAAAACGATTAAAAACTTGTAAGAAACCCTTGAAATAAAAGTAAATGGATTCGTACTACATTTCCTGCCGTTTTTTTACTGACAGACATTACCAGTGGAAAGCTGGTAAATTACCAGAAAACTGATAATATTTACAACTCCGGACACTTTAGGGAGCGTTTTAACTTGAATTTGCTTTCAAATATTAGGAATTCATGTTTATACAGCTCAAAATTTCTGTAGGAAGACTGTAAGTAAGGACATCACTGCTAATGTTACAATTGAGGCCAAATGTCTCTGGCGTCTTTTGTGTGAGTTAAAATCCTTATGGTTCCAGTACATACTTGTAAGAAAACTCTCTAATTGTGGTAAAACTCTTAAAATACGCAAATAGAGTTTCCAGAAATGCTTAAAAACTTGTAAGAAACCCTTGAAATAAAAGTAAATGGATTCGTACTACATTTCCTGCCGTTTTTTACTGACAGACATTACCAGTGGAAAGCTGGAGAATGACCTAAACCTGATAATATTTACAACTCCGGACACTTTAGGGAGCGTTTTCACTTGAATTTGCTTTCAAATGTTAGGAATTCATGTTTATACAGCTCAAAGTTTCTGTAGAAGGTCTGTAAGGAATGACTATACTGCCTATGCTTACAATTGAGGCCGAACTTCTCTGGCATCTTTTGTGTGAATCAGTTAAAAACCTTACGGTTCCAGGACTTACTTGTAACAAAACTCTCTAATTGTGGTAAAACTCTTAAAATACGCAATTTGAGTTTCCAGAAATGATTAAAAACTTGTAAGAAACCCTTGAAATAAAAGTAAATGGATTCGTACTACATTTCCTGCCATTTTTTAATCCCAGACATTACCAGTGGAAAGCTGGTAAATGACCAAAAACTGATAATATTTACAACTCCGGACACTTTAGGGAGCGTTTTCACTTGAATTTGCTTTCAAATGTTAGGAATTCATATTTATACAGCTCAAAATTTCTGTAGAAAGACTGTAAGTAAGGACTTCACTGTTAATGTTTACAATTGAGGCCGAACTTCTCTGGCGTCTTTTGTGTGAATCAGTTAAAATCCTTATGATTCCAGTACTTACTTGTTACAAAACTCTCTAATTGTGGTAAAACTCTTAAAATACGCAAATAGAGTTTCCAGAAATGATTAAAAACTTGTAAGAAACCCTTGAAATAAAAGTAAATGTATTCGTACTACATTTCCTGCCGTTTTTTACTGACAGACATTACCAGCGGAAAGCTGGGAAATGACCAGAAAACTGATAATATTTACAACTCCGGACACTTTAGGGAGCGTTTTCACTTGAATTTGCTTTCAAATGTTAGGAATTCATGGTTATACAGCTCAAAATTTCTGTAGAAAGACTGTAAGTAAGGACTTCACTGTGAAAGTTTACAACGGAGGCCGAACTTCTCTGGCGTCTTTTGTGTGAATCACTTAAAATCCTTACGGTTCCATTACTTACTTGTAAGAAAACTCTCTAATTTTGGTAAAACTCTTAAAATACGCAATTTGAGTTTCCAGAAACGATTAAAAACTTGTAAGAAACCCTTGAAATAAAAGTAAATGGATTCGTACTACAATTCCTGCCGTTTTTTTACTGACAGACATTACCAGTGGAAAGCTTTTAAATGACCAGAAAACTGATACTATTTACAACTCCGGACACTTTAGGGAGCGTTTTCACTTGAATTTGCTTTCAAATATTAGGAATTCATGTTTATACAGCTCAAAATTTCTGTAGAAAGACTGTAAGTAAGGACTGCACTGCTAATGTTTACAATTGAGGCCAAATGTCTCTGGCGTCTTTTGTGTGAGTTAAAATCCTTATGGTTCCAGTACATACTTGTAACA
Source organism: Myotis daubentonii (assembly GCF_963259705.1). Classification (NCBI taxonomy): domain Eukaryota; kingdom Metazoa; phylum Chordata; class Mammalia; order Chiroptera; family Vespertilionidae; genus Myotis; species Myotis daubentonii. Next base: position 1,267,845 of record NC_081843.1, on the reverse strand, counting down.
AAACTCTCTAATTGTGGTAAAACTCTTAAAATACGCCATTAGAGTTTCCAGAAATGATTATAAACTTGTAAGAAACCCTTGAAATAAAAGTAAATGGATTCGTACTACATTTCCTGCCATTTTTTAATCCCAGACATTACCAGTGGAAAGCTGGTAAATGACCAAAAACTGATTATATTTACAACTCCGGAAACTTTAGGGAGCGTTTTCACTTGAATTAGCTTTCAAATGTTAGGAATTCATGTTTATACAGCTCAAAGTTTCTGTAGAAGGTCAGTAAGGAATGACTATACTGCCTATGTTTACAATTGAGGCCGAACTTCTCTGGCGTCTTTTGTGTGAATCAGTTAAAATCCTAACGGTTCCAGTACTTACTTGTAAGAAAACTCTCTAATTTTGGTAAAACTCTTAAAATACGCAATTTGAGTTTCCAAAAACGATTAAAAACTTGTAAGAAACCCTTGAAATAAAAGTAAATGGATTCGTACTACATTTCCTGCCGTTTTTTTACTGACAGACATTACCAGTGGAAAGCTTTTAAATGACCAGAAAACTGATACTATTTACAACTCCGGACACTTTAGGGAGCGTTTTCACTTGAATTTGCTTTCAAATATTAGGAATTCATGTTTATACAGCTCAAAATTTCTGTAGAAAGACTGTAAGTAAGGACTGCACTGCTAATGTTTACAATTGAGGCCAAATGTCTCTGGCGTCTTTTGTGTGAGTTAAAATCCTTATGGTTCCAGTACATACTTGTAACAAAACTCTCTAATTGTGGTAAAACTCTTAAAATACGCCATTAGAGTTTCCAGAAATGATTATAAACTTGTAAGAAACCCTTGAAATAAAACTAAATGGATTCGTACTACATTTCCTGCCATTTTTTAATCCCAGACATTACCAGTGGAAAGCTGGTAAATGACCAAAAACTGATTATATTTACAACTCCGGAAACTTTAGGGAGCGTTTTCACTTGAATTAGCTTTCAAATGTTAGGAATTCATATATATACAGCTCAAAATTTCTGTAGAAAGACTGTAAGTAAGGACTTCAATGTTAATGTTTACAATTGAGGCCGAACTTCTCTGGCGTCTTTTGTGTGAATCAGTTAAAATCCTAACCGTTCCAGTACTTACTTGTAACAAAACTCTCTAATTGTGGTAAAACTCTTAAAATACGCAATTTGAGTTTCCAGAAATGATTAAAAACTTGTAAGAAACCCTTGAAATAAAAGTAAATGGATTCGTACTACATTTCCTGCCATTCTTTAGTCCCAGACATTACCAGTGGAAAGCTGGTAAATGACCAAAAACTGATAATATTTACATCTCCGGACACTTTAGGGAGCGTTTTCACTTCAATTTGCTTTCAAATATTAGTAATTCATGTTTATACACCTCAAAATTTCTGTAGAATGACTGTAATTAAGGACTACATTGCGAAAGTTTACAATGGAGGCCGAACTTCTCTGGCGTCTTTTGTGTGAATCAGTTAAAATCCTAACGGTTCCATTACTTACTTGTAAGAAAACTCTCTAATTTTGGTAAAACTCTTAAAATACGCAATTTGAGTTTCCAGAAACGATTAAAAACTTGTAAGAAACCCTTGAAATAAAAGTAAATGGATTCGTACTACATTTCCTGCCGTTTTTTTACTGACAGACATTACCAGTGGAAAGCTGGTAAATGACCAGAAAACTGATAATATTTACAACTCCGGACACTTTAGGGAGCGTTTTAACTTGAATTTGCTTTCAAATATTAGGAATTCATGTTTATACAGCTCAAAATTTCTGTAGGAAGACTGTATGTAAGGACATCACTGCTAATGTTACAATTGAGGCCAAATGTCTCTGGCGTCTTTTGTGTGAGTTAAAATCCTTATGGTTCCAGTACATACTTGTAAGAAAACTCTCTAATTGTGGTAAAACTCTTAAAATACGCAATTAGAGTTTCCAGAAATGATTAAAAACTTGTAAGAAACCCTTGAAATAAAAGTAAATGGATTCGTACTACATTTCCTGCCGTTTTTTACTGACAGACATTACCAGTGGAAAGCTGGTAAATGACCAGAAAACTGATAATATTTACAACTCCGGACACTTTAGGGAGCGTTTTCACTTGAATTTGCTTTCAAATGTTAGGAATTCATGTTTATACAGCTCAAAATTTCTGTAGAAAGACTGTAAGTAAGGACTTCACTGTTAATGTTTACAATTGAGGCCGAACTTCTCTGGCGTCTTTTGTGTGAATCAGTTAAAATCCTAACGGTTCCAGTACTTACTTGTAACAAAACTCTCTAATTGTGGTAAAACTCTTAAAATACACAATTAGAGTTTCCAGAAATGATTATAAACTTGTAAGAAACCCTTGAAATAAAAGTAAATGGATTCGTACTACATTTCCTGCCATTTTTTTACTGACAGACATTACCAGTGGAAAACTGGTAAATGACCTAAACCTGATAATATTTACAACTCCGGACACTTTAGGGAGCGTTTTCACTTGAATTTGCTTTCAAATGTTAGGAATTCATATATATACAGCTCAAAATTTCTGTAGAAAGACTGTAAGTAAGGACTTCAATGTTAATGTTTACAATTGAGGCCGAACTTCTCTGGCGTCTTTTGTGTGAATCAGTTAAAATCCTAACCGTTCCAGTACTTACTTGTAACAAAACTCTCTAATTGTGGTAAAACTCTTAAAATACGCAATTTGAGTTTCCAGAAATGATTAAAAACTTGTAAGAAACCCTTGAAATAAAAGTAAATGGATTCGTACTACATTTCCTGCCATTCTTTAGTCCCAGACATTAAAAGTGGAAAGCTGGTAAATGACCAAAAACTGATAATATTTACAACTCCGGACACTTTAGGGAGCGTTTTCACTTGAATTTGCTTTCAAATGTTAGGAATTCATATATATACAGCTCAAAATTTCTGTAGAAAGACTGTAAGTAAGGACTTCAATGTTAATGTTTACAATTGAGGCCGAACTTCTCTGGCGTCTTTTGTGTGAATCAGTTAAAATCCTAACCGTTCCAGTACTTACTTGTAACAAAACTCTCTAATTGTGGTAAAACTCTTAAAATACGCAATTTGAGTTTCCAGAAATGATTAAAAACTTGTAAGAAACCCTTGAAATAAAAGTAAATGGATTCGTACTACATTTCCTGCCATTCTTTAGTCCCAGACATTACCAGTGGAAAGCTGGTAAATGACCAAAAACTGATAATATTTACAACTCCGGACACTTTAGGGAGCGTTTTCACTTCAATTTGCTTTCAAATATTAGTAATTCATGTTTATACAGGTCAAAATTTCTGTAGAATGACTGTAATTAAGGACTACATTGCGAAAGTTTACAATGGAGGCCGAACTTCTCTGGCGTCTTTTGTGTGAATCAGTTAAAATCCTAACGGTTCCATTACTTACTTGTAAGAAAACTCTCTAATTTTGGTAAAACTCTTAAAATACGCAATTTGAGTTTCCAAAAACGATTAAAAACTTGTAAGAAACCCTTGAAATAAAAGTAAATGGATTCGTACTACATTTCCTGCCGTTTTTTTACTGACAGACATTACCAGTGGAAAGCTGGTAAATTACCAGAAAACTGATAATATTTACAACTCCGGACACTTTAGGGAGCGTTTTAACTTGAATTTGCTTTCAAATATTAGGAATTCATGTTTATACAGCTCAAAATTTCTGTAGGAAGACTGTAAGTAAGGACATCACTGCTAATGTTACAATTGAGGCCAAATGTCTCTGGCGTCTTTTGTGTGAGTTAAAATCCTTATGGTTCCAGTACATACTTGTAAGAAAACTCTCTAATTGTGGTAAAACTCTTAAAATACGCAAATAGAGTTTCCAGAAATGCTTAAAAACTTGTAAGAAACCCTTGAAATAAAAGTAAATGGATTCGTACTACATTTCCTGCCGTTTTTTACTGACAGACATTACCAGTGGAAAGCTGGAGAATGACCTAAACCTGATAATATTTACAACTCCGGACACTTTAGGGAGCGTTTTCACTTGAATTTGCTTTCAAATGTTAGGAATTCATGTTTATACAGCTCAAAGTTTCTGTAGAAGGTCTGTAAGGAATGACTATACTGCCTATGCTTACAATTGAGGCCGAACTTCTCTGGCATCTTTTGTGTGAATCAGTTAAAAACCTTACGGTTCCAGGACTTACTTGTAACAAAACTCTCTAATTGTGGTAAAACTCTTAAAATACGCAATTTGAGTTTCCAGAAATGATTAAAAACTTGTAAGAAACCCTTGAAATAAAAGTAAATGGATTCGTACTACATTTCCTGCCATTTTTTAATCCCAGACATTACCAGTGGAAAGCTGGTAAATGACCAAAAACTGATAATATTTACAACTCCGGACACTTTAGGGAGCGTTTTCACTTGAATTTGCTTTCAAATGTTAGGAATTCATATTTATACAGCTCAAAATTTCTGTAGAAAGACTGTAAGTAAGGACTTCACTGTTAATGTTTACAATTGAGGCCGAACTTCTCTGGCGTCTTTTGTGTGAATCAGTTAAAATCCTTATGATTCCAGTACTTACTTGTTACAAAACTCTCTAATTGTGGTAAAACTCTTAAAATACGCAAATAGAGTTTCCAGAAATGATTAAAAACTTGTAAGAAACCCTTGAAATAAAAGTAAATGTATTCGTACTACATTTCCTGCCGTTTTTTACTGACAGACATTACCAGCGGAAAGCTGGGAAATGACCAGAAAACTGATAATATTTACAACTCCGGACACTTTAGGGAGCGTTTTCACTTGAATTTGCTTTCAAATGTTAGGAATTCATGGTTATACAGCTCAAAATTTCTGTAGAAAGACTGTAAGTAAGGACTTCACTGTGAAAGTTTACAACGGAGGCCGAACTTCTCTGGCGTCTTTTGTGTGAATCACTTAAAATCCTTACGGTTCCATTACTTACTTGTAAGAAAACTCTCTAATTTTGGTAAAACTCTTAAAATACGCAATTTGAGTTTCCAGAAACGATTAAAAACTTGTAAGAAACCCTTGAAATAAAAGTAAATGGATTCGTACTACAATTCCTGCCGTTTTTTTACTGACAGACATTACCAGTGGAAAGCTTTTAAATGACCAGAAAACTGATACTATTTACAACTCCGGACACTTTAGGGAGCGTTTTCACTTGAATTTGCTTTCAAATATTAGGAATTCATGTTTATACAGCTCAAAATTTCTGTAGAAAGACTGTAAGTAAGGACTGCACTGCTAATGTTTACAATTGAGGCCAAATGTCTCTGGCGTCTTTTGTGTGAGTTAAAATCCTTATGGTTCCAGTACATACTTGTAACAAAACTCTCTAATTGTGGTAAAACTCTTAAAATACGCCATTAGAGTTTCCAGAAATGATTATAAACTTGTAAGAAACCCTTGAAATAAAAGTAAATGGATTCGTACTACATTTCCTGCCATTTTTTAATCCCAGACATTACCAGTGGAAAGCTGGTAAATGACCAAAAACTGATTATATTTACAACTCCGGAAACTTTAGGGAGCGTTTTCACTTGAATTAGCTTTCAAATGTTAGGAATTCATGTTTATACAGCTCAAAGTTTCTGTAGAAGGTCAGTAAGGAATGACTATACTGCCTATGTTTACAATTGAGGCCGAACTTCTCTGGCGTCTTTTGTGTGAATCAGTTAAAATCCTAACGGTTCCAGTACTTACTTGTAAGAAAACTCTCTAATTTTGGTAAAACTCTTAAAATACGCAATTTGAGTTTCCAAAAACGATTAAAAACTTGTAAGAAACCCTTGAAATAAAAGTAAATGGATTCGTACTACATTTCCTGCCGTTTTTTTACTGACAGACATTACCAGTGGAAAGCTTTTAAATGACCAGAAAACTGATACTATTTACAACTCCGGACACTTTAGGGAGCGTTTTCACTTGAATTTGCTTTCAAATATTAGGAATTCATGTTTATACAGCTCAAAATTTCTGTAGAAAGACTGTAAGTAAGGACTGCACTGCTAATGTTTACAATTGAGGCCAAATGTCTCTGGCGTCTTTTGTGTGAGTTAAAATCCTTATGGTTCCAGTACATACTTGTAACAAAACTCTCTAATTGTGGTAAAACTCTTAAAATACGCCATTAGAGTTTCCAGAAATGATTATAAACTTGTAAGAAACCCTTGAAATAAAACTAAATGGATTCGTACTACATTTCCTGCCATTTTTTAATCCCAGACATTACCAGTGGAAAGCTGGTAAATGACCAAAAACTGATAATATTTACAACTCCGGACACTTTAGGGAGCGTTTTCACTTCAATTTGCTTTCAAATATTAGTAATTCATGTTTATACAGGTCAAAATTTCTGTAGAATGACTGTAATTAAGGACTACATTGCGAAAGTTTACAATGGAGGCCGAACTTCTCTGGCGTCTTTTGTGTGAATCAGTTAAAATCCTAACCGTTCCATTACTTACTTGTAAGAAAACTCTCTAATTTTGGTAAAACTCTTAAAATACGCAATTTGAGTTTCCAAAAACGATTAAAAACTTGTAAGAAACCCTTGAAATAAAAGTAAATGGATTCGTACTACATTTCCTGCCGTTTTTTTACTGACAGACATTACCAGTGGAAAGCTGGTAAATTACCAGAAAACTGATAATATTTACAACTCCGGACACTTTAGGGAGCGTTTTAACTTGAATTTGCTTTCAAATATTAGGAATTCATGTTTATACAGCTCAAAATTTCTGTAGGAAGACTGTAAGTAAGGACATCACTGCTAATGTTACAATTGAGGCCAAATGTCTCTGGCGTCTTTTGTGTGAGTTAAAATCCTTATGGTTCCAGTACATACTTGTAAGAAAACTCTCTAATTGTGGTAAAACTCTTAAAATACGCAAATAGAGTTTCCAGAAATGCTTAAAAACTTGTAAGAAACCCTTGAAATAAAAGTAAATGGATTCGTACTACATTTCCTGCCGTTTTTTACTGACAGACATTACCAGTGGAAAGCTGGAGAATGACCTAAACCTGATAATATTTACAACTCCGGACACTTTAGGGAGCGTTTTCACTTGAATTTGCTTTCAAATGTTAGGAATTCATGTTTATACAGCTCAAAGTTTCTGTAGAAGGTCTGTAAGGAATGACTATACTGCCTATGCTTACAATTGAGGCCGAACTTCTCTGGCATCTTTTGTGTGAATCAGTTAAAAACCTTACGGTTCCAGGACTTACTTGTAACAAAACTCTCTAATTGTGGTAAAACTCTTAAAATACGCAATTTGAGTTTCCAGAAATGATTAAAAACTTGTAAGAAACCCTTGAAATAAAAGTAAATGGATTCGTACTACATTTCCTGCCATTTTTTAATCCCAGACATTACCAGTGGAAAGCTGGTAAATGACCAAAAACTGATAATATTTACAACTCCGGACACTTTAGGGAGCGTTTTCACTTGAATTTGCTTTCAAATGTTAGGAATTCATATTTATACAGCTCAAAATTTCTGTAGAAAGACTGTAAGTAAGGACTTCACTGTTAATGTTTACAATTGAGGCCGAACTTCTCTGGCGTCTTTTGTGTGAATCAGTTAAAATCCTTATGATTCCAGTACTTACTTGTTACAAAACTCTCTAATTGTGGTAAAACTCTTAAAATACGCAAATAGAGTTTCCAGAAATGATTAAAAACTTGTAAGAAACCCTTGAAATAAAAGTAAATGTATTCGTACTACATTTCCTGCCGTTTTTTACTGACAGACATTACCAGCGGAAAGCTGGGAAATGACCAGAAAACTGATAATATTTACAACTCCGGACACTTTAGGGAGCGTTTTCACTTGAATTTGCTTTCAAATGTTAGGAATTCATGGTTATACAGCTCAAAATTTCTGTAGAAAGACTGTAAGTAAGGACTTCACTGTGAAAGTTTACAACGGAGGCCGAACTTCTCTGGCGTCTTTTGTGTGAATCACTTAAAATCCTTACGGTTCCATTACTTACTTGTAAGAAAACTCTCTAATTTTGGTAAAACTCTTAAAATACGCAATTTGAGTTTCCAGAAACGATTAAAAACTTGTAAGAAACCCTTGAAATAAAAGTAAATGGATTCGTACTACAATTCCTGCCGTTTTTTTACTGACAGACATTACCAGTGGAAAGCTTTTAAATGACCAGAAAACTGATACTATTTACAACTCCGGACACTTTAGGGAGCGTTTTCACTTGAATTTGCTTTCAAATATTAGGAATTCATGTTTATACAGCTCAAAATTTCTGTAGAAAGACTGTAAGTAAGGACTGCACTGCTAATGTTTACAATTGAGGCCAAATGTCTCTGGCGTCTTTTGTGTGAGTTAAAATCCTTATGGTTCCAGTACATACTTGTAACAAAACTCTCTAATTGTGGTAAAACTCTTAAAATACGCCATTAGAGTTTCCAGAAATGATTATAAACTTGTAAGAAACCCTTGAAATAAAAGTAAATGGATTCGTACTACATTTCCTGCCATTTTTTAATCCCAGACATTACCAGTGGAAAGCTGGTAAATGACCAAAAACTGATTATATTTACAACTCCGGAAACTTTAGGGAGCGTTTTCACTTGAATTAGCTTTCAAATGTTAGGAATTCATGTTTATACAGCTCAAAGTTTCTGTAGAAGGTCAGTAAGGAATGACTATACTGCCTATGTTTACAATTGAGGCCGAACTTCTCTGGCGTCTTTTGTGTGAATCAGTTAAAATCCTAACGGTTCCAGTACTTACTTGTAAGAAAACTCTCTAATTTTGGTAAAACTCTTAAAATACGCAATTTGAGTTTCCAAAAACGATTAAAAACTTGTAAGAAACCCTTGAAATAAAAGTAAATGGATTCGTACTACATTTCCTGCCGTTTTTTTACTGACAGACATTACCAGTGGAAAGCTTTTAAATGACCAGAAAACTGATACTATTTACAACTCCGGACACTTTAGGGAGCGTTTTCACTTGAATTTGCTTTCAAATATTAGGAATTCATGTTTATACAGCTCAAAATTTCTGTAGAAAGACTGTAAGTAAGGACTGCACTGCTAATGTTTACAATTGAGGCCAAATGTCTCTGGCGTCTTTTGTGTGAGTTAAAATCCTTATGGTTCCAGTACATACTTGTAACAAAACTCTCTAATTGTGGTAAAACTCTTAAAATACGCCATTAGAGTTTCCAGAAATGATTATAAACTTGTAAGAAACCCTTGAAATAAAACTAAATGGATTCGTACTACATTTCCTGCCATTTTTTAATCCCAGACATTACCAGTGGAAAGCTGGTAAATGACCAAAAACTGATTATATTTACAACTCCGGAAACTTTAGGGAGCGTTTTCACTTGAATTAGCTTTCAAATGTTAGGAATTCATATATATACAGCTCAAAATTTCTGTAGAAAGACTGTAAGTAAGGACTTCAATGTTAATGTTTACAATTGAGGCCGAACTTCTCTGGCGTCTTTTGTGTGAATCAGTTAAAATCCTAACCGTTCCAGTACTTACTTGTAACAAAACTCTCTAATTGTGGTAAAACTCTTAAAATACGCAATTTGAGTTTCCAGAAATGATTAAAAACTTGTAAGAAACCCTTGAAATAAAAGTAAATGGATTCGTACTACATTTCCTGCCATTCTTTAGTCCCAGACATTACCAGTGGAAAGCTGGTAAATGACCAAAAACTGATAATATTTACATCTCCGGACACTTTAGGGAGCGTTTTCACTTCAATTTGCTTTCAAATATTAGTAATTCATGTTTATACACCTCAAAATTTCTGTAGAATGACTGTAATTAAGGACTACATTGCGAAAGTTTACAATGGAGGCCGAACTTCTCTGGCGTCTTTTGTGTGAATCAGTTAAAATCCTAACGGTTCCATTACTTACTTGTAAGAAAACTCTCTAATTTTGGTAAAACTCTTAAAATACGCAATTTGAGTTTCCAGAAACGATTAAAAACTTGTAAGAAACCCTTGAAATAAAAGTAAATGGATTCGTACTACATTTCCTGCCGTTTTTTTACTGACAGACATTACCAGTGGAAAGCTGGTAAATGACCAGAAAACTGATAATATTTACAACTCCGGACACTTTAGGGAGCGTTTTAACTTGAATTTGCTTTCAAATATTAGGAATTCATGTTTATACAGCTCAAAATTTCTGTAGGAAGATTGTATGTAAGGACATCACTGCTAATGTTACAATTGAGGCCAAATGTCTCTGGCGTCTTTTGTGTGAGTTAAAATCCTTATGGTTCCAGTACATACTTGTAAGAAAACTCTCTAATTGTGGTAAAACTCTTAAAATACGCAATTAGAGTTTCCAGAAATGATTAAAAACTTGTAAGAAACCCTTGAAATAAAAGTAAATGGATTCGTACTACATTTCCTGCCGTTTTTTACTGACAGACATTACCAGTGGAAAGCTGGTAAATGACCAGAAAACTGATAATATTTACAACTCCGGACACTTTAGGGAGCGTTTTCACTTGAATTTGCTTTCAAATGTTAGGAATTCATGTTTATACAGCTCAAAATTTCTGTAGAAAGACTGTTAGTAAGGACTTCACTGTTAATGTTTACAATTGAGGCCGAACTTCTCTGGCGTCTTTTGTGTGAATCAGTTAAAATCCTAACGGTTCCAGTACTTACTTGTAACAAAACTCTCTAATTGTGGTAAAACTCTTAAAATACACAATTAGAGTTTCCAGAAATGATTATAAACTTGTAAGAAACCCTTGAAATAAAAGTAAATGGATTCGTACTACATTTCCTGCCATTTTTTTACTGACAGACATTACCAGTGGAAAACTGGTAAATGACCTAAACCTGATAATATTTACAACTCCGGACACTTTAGGGAGCGTTTTCACTTGAATTTGCTTTCAAATGTTAGGAATTCATATATATACAGCTCAAAATTTCTGTAGAAAGACTGTAAGTAAGGACTTCAATGTTAATGTTTACAATTGAGGCCGAACTTCTCTGGCGTCTTTTGTGTGAATCAGTTAAAATCCTAACCGTTCCAGTACTTACTTGTAACAAAACTCTCTAATTGTGGTAAAACTCTTAAAATACGCAATTTGAGTTTCCAGAAATGATTAAAAACTTGTAAGAAACCCTTGAAATAAAAGTAAATGGATTCGTACTACATTTCCTGCCATTCTTTAATCCCAGACATTAAAAGTGGAAAGCTGGTAAATGACCAAAAACTGATAATATTTACAACTCCGGACACTTTAGGGAGCGTTTTCACTTGAATTTGCTTTCAAATGTTAGGAATTCATATATATACAGCTCAAAATTTCTGTAGAAAGACTGTAAGTAAGGACTTCAATGTTAATGTTTACAATTGAGGCCGAACTTCTCTGGCGTCTTTTGTGTGAATCAGTTAAAATCCTAACCGTTCCAGTACTTACTTGGAACAAAACTCTCTAATTGTGGTAAAACTCTTAAAATACGCAATTTGAGTTTCCAGAAATGATTAAAAACTTGTAAGAAACCCTTGAAATAAAAGTAAATGGATTCGTACTACATTTCCTGCCATTCTTTAGTCCCAGACATTACCAGTGGAAAGCTGGTAAATGACCAAAAACTGATAATATTTACAACTCCGGACACTTTAGGGAGCGTTTTCACTTCAATTTGCTTTCAAATATTAGTAATTCATGTTTATACAGGTCAAAATTTCTGTAGAATGACTGTAATTAAGGACTACATTGCGAAAGTTTACAATGGAGGCCGAACTTCTCTGGCGTCTTTTGTGTGAATCAGTTAAAATCCTAACGGTTCCATTACTTACTTGTAAGAAAACTCTCTAATTTTGGTAAAACTCTTAAAATACGCAATTTGAGTTTCCAAAAACGATTAAAAACTTGTAAGAAACCCTTGAAATAAAAGTAAATGGATTCGTACTACATTTCCTGCCGTTTTTTTACTGACAGACATTACCAGTGGAAAGCTGGTAAATTACCAGAAAACTGATAATATTTACAACTCCGGACACTTTAGGGAGCGTTTTAACTTGAATTTGCTTTCAAATATTAGGAATTCATGTTTATACAGCTCAAAATTTCTGTAGGAAGACTGTAAGTAAGGACATCACTGCTAATGTTACAATTGAGGCCAAATGTCTCTGGCGTCTTTTGTGTGAGTTAAAATCCTTATGGTTCCAGTACATACTTGTAAGAAAACTCTCTAATTGTGGTAAAACTCTTAAAATACGCAAATAGAGTTTCCAGAAATGCTTAAAAACTTGTAAGAAACCCTTGAAATAAAAGTAAATGGATTCGTACTACATTTCCTGCCGTTTTTTACTGACAGACATTACCAGTGGAAAGCTGGAGAATGACCTAAACCTGATAATATTTACAACTCCGGACACTTTAGGGAGCGTTTTCACTTGAATTTGCTTTCAAATGTTAGGAATTCATATATATACAGCTCAAAATTTCTGTAGAAAGACTGTAAGTAAGGACTTCAATGTTAATGTTTACAATTGAGGCCGAACTTCTCTGGCGTCTTTGGTGTGAATCAGTTAAAATCCTAACCGTTCCAGTACTTACTTGTAACAAAACTCTCTAATTGTGGTAAAACTCTTAAAATACGCAATTTGAGTTTCCAGAAATGATTAAAAACTTGTAAGAAACCCTTGAAATAAAAGTAAATGGATTCGTACTACATTTCCTGCCATTCTTTAGTCCCAGACATTACCAGTGGAAAGCTGGTAAATGACCAAAAACTGATACTATTTACAACTCCGGACACTTTAGGGAGCGTTTTCACTTGAATTTGCTTTCAAATGTTAGGAATTCATATATATACAGCTCAAAATTTCTGTAGAAAGACTGTAAGTAAGGACTTCAATGTTAATGTTTACAATTGAAGCCGAACTTCTCTGGCGTCTTTTGTGTGAATCAGTTAAAATCCTAACCGTTCCAGTACTTACTTGTAACAAAACTCTCTAATTGTGGTAAAACTCTTAAAATACGCAATTTGAGTTTCCAGAAATGATTAAAAACTTGTAAGAAACCCTTGAAATAAAAGTAAATGGATTCGTACTACATTTCCTGCCATTCTTTAGTCCCAGACATTACCAGTGGAAAGCTGGTAAATGACCAAAAACTGATAATATTTACAACTCCGGACACTTTAGGGAGCGTTTTCACTTCAATTTGCTTTCAAATATTAGTAATTCATGTTTATACAGGTCAAAATTTCTGTAGAATGACTGTAATTAAGGACTACATTGCGAAAGTTTACAATGGAGGCCGAACTTCTCTGGCGTCTTTTGTGTGAATCAGTTAAAATCCTAACGGTTCCATTACTTACTTGTAAGAAAACTCTCTAATTTTGGTAAAACTGTTAAAATACGCAATTTGAGTTTCCAGAAACGATTAAAAACTTGTAAGAAACCCTTGAAATAAAAGTAAATGGATTCGTGCTACATTTCCTGCCGTTTTTTACTGACAGACATTACCAGTGGAAAGCTGGTAAATGACCAGAACACTGATAATATTTACAACTCCGGACACTTTAGGGAGCGTTTTCACTTGAATTTGCTTTCAAATGTTAGGAATTCATGTTTATACAGCTCAAAATTTCTGTAGAAAGACTGTAAGTAAGGACTTCACTGTTAATGTTTACAATTGAGGCCGAACTTCTCTGGCGTCTTTTGTGTGAATCAGTTAAAATCCTAACGGTTCCAGTACTTACTTGTAACAAAACTCTCTAATTGTGGTAAAACTCTTAAAATACACAATTAGAGTTTCCAGAAATGATTATAAACTTGTAAGAAACCCTTGAAATAAAAGTAAATGGATTCGTACTACATTTCCTGCCGTTTTTTAATCACAGATTTTACCAGAGGAAAGCTGTTAAATGAACAAAAACTGATAATATTTACAACTCCGGACACTTTAGGGAGCGTTTTCACTTGAATTTGCTTTCAAATGTTAGGAATTCATGTTTATACAGCTCAAAGTTTCTGTAGAAGGTCTTTAAGGAATGACTATACTGCCTAGGTTTACAATTGAGGCCGAACTTCTCTGGCGTCTTTTGTGTGAATCAGTTAAAATCCTTAGGGTTCCAGTACTGACTTGTAAGAAAACTCTCTAATTGTGGTAAAACTCTTAAAATACGCAATTTGAGTTTCCAGAAATGATTAAAAACTTGTAAGAAACCCTTGAAATAAAAGTAAATGGATTCGTACTACATTTCCTGCCGTTTTTTACTGACAGACATTACCAGTGGAAAGCTGGTAAATGACCAGAAAACTGATAATATTTACAACTCCGGACACTTTAGGGAGCGTTTTCACTTGAATTTGCTTTCAAATGTTAGGAATTCATATTTATACAGCTCAAAATTTCTGTAGAAAGACTGTAAGTAAGGACTTCACTGTTAATGTTTACAATTGAGGCCAAACTTCTCTGGCGTCTTTTGTGTGAATCAGTTAAAATCCTTATGATTCCAGTACGTACTTGTAACAAAACTCTCTAATTGTGGTAAAACTCTTAAAATACGCAATTTGAGTTTCCAGAAATGATTAAAAACTTGTAAGAAACCCTTGAAATAAAAGTAAATGGATTCGTACTACATTTCCTGCCGTTTTTTAATCCCAGACATTACCAGTGGAAAGCTGGTAAATGACCAGAATACTGATAATATTTACAACTCCGGACACTTTAGGGAGCGTTTTCACTTGAATTTGCTTTCAAATGTTAGGAATTCATGTTTATACAGCTCAAAGTTTCTGAAGAAGGTCTGTAAGGAATGACTATACTGCCTAGGTTTACAATTGAGGCCGAACTTCTCTGGCGTCTTTTGTGTGAATCAGTTAAAATCCTTATGATTCCAGTACTTACTTGTAACAAAACTCTCTAATTGTGGTAAAACTCTTAAAATACGCAATTTGAGTTTCCAGAAATGATTAAAAACTTGTAAGAAACCCTTGAAATAAAAGTAAATGGATTCGTACTACATTTCCTGCCATTTTTTTACTGACAGACATTACCAGTGGAAAACTGGTAAATGACCCAAACCTGATAATATTTACAACTCCGGACACTTTAGGGAGCGTTTTCACTTGAATTTGCTTTCAAATGTTAGGAATTCATATATATACAGCTCAAAATTTCTGTAGAAAGACTGTAAGTAAGGACTTCACTGTTAATGTTTACAATTGAGGCCGAACTTCTCTGGCGTCTTTTGTGTGAATCAGTTAAAATCCTAACCGTTCCAGTACTTACTTGTAACAAAACTCTCTAATTGTGGTAAAACTCTTAAAATACGCAATTAGAGTTTCCAGAAATGATTAAAAACTTGTAAGAAACCCTTGAAATAAAAGCAAATGGATTCGTAATACATTTCCTGCCATTTTTTAATCCCAGACATTACCAGTGGAAAGCTGGTAAATGACCAGAAAACTGATAATATTTACTACTCCGGACACTTTAGGGAGCGTTTTCACTTGAATTTGCTTTCAAATGTTAGGAATTCATGTTTATACAGCTCAAAGTTTCTGTAGAAGGTCTGTAAGGAATGACTATACTGCCCATGTTTACAATTGAGGCCGAACTTCTCTGGCGTCTTTTGTGTGAATCAGTTAAAATCCTTATGGTTCCAGTACCTACTTGTAACAAAACTCTCTAATTGTGGTAAAACTCTTAAAATACGCAATTTGAGTTTCCAGAAATGATTAAAAACTTGTAAGAAACCCTTGAAATAAAAGTAAATGGATTCGTACTACATTTCCTGCCGTTTTTTACTGACAGACATTACCAGTGGAAAGCTGGTAAATGACCAGAAAACTGATAATATTTACAACTCCGGACACTGTAGGGAGCCTTTTCACTTGAATTTGCTTTCAAATGTTAGGAATTCATGTTTATACAGCTCAAAGTTTCTGTAGAAGGTCTGTAAGGAATGACTATACTGCCTATGTTTACAATTGAGGCCGAACTTCTCTGGCGTCTTTTGTGTGAATCAGTTAAAATCCTTACGGTTCCAGGACTTACTTGTAACAAAACTCTCTAATTGTGGTAAAACTCTTAAAATACACAATTTGAGTTTCCAGAAATGATTAAAAACTTGTAAGAAACCCTTGAAATAAAAGTAAATGGATTCGTACTACATTTCCTGCCATTTTTTAATCCCAGACATTACCAGTAGAAAGCTGGTAAATGACCAAAAACTGATAATATTTACAACTCCGGACACTTTAGGGAGCGTTTTCACTTGAATTTGCTTTCAAATGTTAGGAATTCATATTTATACAGCTCAAAATTTCTGTAGAAAGACTGTAAGTAAGGACTTCACTGTTAATGTTTACAATTGAGGCCAAACTTCTCTGGCGTCTTTTGTGTGAATCAGTTAAAATCCTTATGATTCCAGTACGTACTTGTAACAAAACTCTCTAATTGTGGTAAAACACTTAAAATACGCAATTTGAGTTTCCAGAAATGATTAAAAACTTGTAAGAAACCCTTGAAATAAAAGTAAATGGATTCGTACTACATTTCCTGCCGTTTTTTAATCCCAGACATTACCAGTGGAAAGCTGGTAAATGACCAGAATACTGATAATATTTACAACTCCGGACACTTTAGGGAGCGTTTTCACTTGAATTTGCTTTCAAATGTTAGGAATTCATGTTTATACAGCTCAAAGTTTCTGAAGAAGGTCTGTAAGGAATGACTATACTGCCTAGGTTTACAATTGAGGCCGAACTTCTCTGGCGTCTTTTGTGTGAAACAGTTAAAATCCTAACAATTCCAGTACTTACTTGTAACAAAACTCTCTAATTCTGGTAAAACTCTTAAAATACGCAATTAGAGTTTCCAGAAATGATTAAAAACTTGTAAGAAACCCTTGAAATAAAAGTAAATGGATTCGTACTACATTTCCTGCCGTTTTTTACTGACAGACATTACCAGTGGAAAGCTGGTAAATGACCAGAAAACTGATAATATTTACAACTCCGGACACTTTAGGGAGCGTTTTCACTTGAATTTGCTTTCAAATGTTAGGAATTCATGTTTATACAGCTCAAAGTTTCTGTAGAAGGTCTGTAAGGAATGACTATACTGCCTATGCTTACAATTGAGGCCGAACTTCTCTGGCATCTTTTGTGTGAATCAGTTAAAAACCTTACGGTTCCAGGACTTACTTGTAACAAAACTCTCTAATTGTGGTAAAACTCTTAAAATACGCAATTTGAATTTCCAGAAATGATTAAAAACTTGTAAGAAACCCTTGAAATGAAAGGAAATGGATTCGTACTACATTTCCTGCCATTTTTTAATCCCAGACATTACCAGTGGAAAGCTGGTAAAGGACCCAAACCTGATAATATTTACAACTCCGGACACTTTAGGGAGCGTTTTCACTTGAATTTGCTTTCAAATGTTAGGAATTCATATATATACAGCTCAAAATTTCTGTAGAAAGACTGTAAGTAAGGACTTCACTGTTAATGTTTACAATTGAGGCCGAACTTCTCTGGCGTCTTTTGTGTGAATCAGTTAAAATCCTAACGGTTCCAGTACTTACTTGTAACAAAACTCTCTAATTGTGGTAAAACTCTTAAAATACACAATTAGAGTTTCCAGAAATGATTATAAACTTGTAAGAAACCCTTGAAATAAAAGTAAATGTATTCGTACTACATTTCCTGCCGTTTTTTAATCACAGATTTTACCAGAGGAAAGCTGTTAAATGAACAAAAACTGATAATATTTACAACTCCGGACACTTTAGGGAGCGTTTTCACTTGAATTTGCTTTCAAATGTTAGGAATTCATGTTTATACAGCTCAAAGTTTCTGTAGAAGGTCTTTAAGGAATGACTATACTGCCTAGGTTTACAATTGAGGCCGAACTTCTCTGGCGTCTTTTGTGTGAATCAGTTAAAATCCTTAGGGTTCCAGTACTGACTTGTAAGAAAACTCTCTAATTGTGGTAAAACTCTTAAAATACGCAATTTGAGTTTCCAGAAATGATTAAAAACTTGTAAGAAACCCTTGAAATAAAAGTAAATGGATTCGTACTACATTTCCTGCCGTTTTTTACTGACAGACATTACCAGTGGAAAGCTGGTAAATGACCAGAAAACTGATAATATTTACAACTCCGGACACTTTAGGGAGCGTTTTCACTTGAATTTGCTTTCAAATGTTAGGAATTCATATTTATACAGCTCAAAATTTCTGTAGAAAGACTGTAAGTAAGGACTTCACTGTTAATGTTTACAATTGAGGCCAAACTTCTCTGGCGTCTTTTGTGTGAATCAGTTAAAATCCTTATGATTCCAGTACGTACTTGTAACAAAACTCTCTAATTGTGGTAAAACTCTTAAAATACGCAATTTGAGTTTCCAGAAATGATTAAAAACTTGTAAGAAACCCTTGAAATAAAAGTAAATCGATTCGTACTACATTTCCTGCCGTTTTTTAATCCCAGACATTACCAGTGGAAAGCTGGTAAATGACCAGAATACTGATAATATTTACAACTCCGGACACTTTAGGGAGCGTTTTCACTTGAATTTGCTTTCAAATGTTAGGAATTCATGTTTATACAGCTCAAAGTTTCTGAAGAAGGTCTGTAAGGAATGACTATACTGCCTAGGTTTACAATTGAGGCCGAACTTCTCTGGCGTCTTTTGTGTGAAACAGTTAAAATCCTAACAATTCCAGTACTTACTTGTAACAAAACTCTCTAATTCTGGTAAAACTCTTAAAATACGCAATTAGAGTTTCCAGAAATGATTAAAAACTTGTAAGAAACCCTTGAAATAAAAGTAAATGGATTCGTACTACATTTCCTGCCGTTTTTTACTGACAGACATTACCAGTGGAAAGCTGGTAAATGACCAGAAAACTGATAATATTTACAACTCCGGACACTTTAGGGAGCGTTTTCACTTGAATTTGCTTTCAAATGTTAGGAATTCATGTTTATACAGCTCAAAGTTTCTGTAGAAGGTCTGTAAGGAATGACTATACTGCCTATGCTTACAATTGAGGCCGAAATTCTCTGGCATCTTTTGTGTGAATCAGTTAAAAACCTTACGGTTCCAGGACTTACTTGTAACAAAACTCTCTAATTGTGGTAAAACTCTTAAAATACGCAATTTGAATTTCCAGAAATGATTAAAAACTTGTAAGAAACCCTTGAAATAAAAGTAAATGGATTCGTACTACATTTCCTGCCATTTTTTAATCCCAGACATTACCAGTGGAAAGCTGGTAAAGGACCCAAACCTGATAATATTTACAACTCCGGACACTTTAGGGAGCGTTTTCACTTGAATTTGCTTTCAAATGTTAGTAATTCATATATATACAGCTCAAAATTTCTGTAGAAAGACTGTAAGTAAGGACTTCACTGTTAATGTTTACAATTGAGGCCGAACTTCTCTGGCGTCTTTTGTGTGAATCAGTTAAAATCCTAACGGTTCCAGTACTTACTTGTAACAAAACTCTCTAATTGTGGTAAAACTCTTAAAATACACAATTAGAGTTTCCAGAAATGATTATAAACTTGTAAGAAACCCTTGAAATAAAAGTAAATGGATTCGTACTACATTTCCTGCCGTTTTTTAATCACAGATTTTACCAGAGGAAAGCTGTTAAATGAACAAAAACTGATAATATTTACAACTCCGGACACTTTAGGGAGCGTTTTCACTTGAATTTGCTTTCAAATGTTAGGAATTCATGTTTATACAGCTCAAAGTTTCTGTAGAAGGTCTTTAAGGAATGACTATACTGCCTAGGTTTACAATTGAGGCCGAACTTCTCTGGCGTCTTTTGTGTGAATCAGTTAAAATCCTTAGGGTTCCAGTACTGACTTGTAAGAAAACTCTCTAATTGTGGTAAAACTCTTAAAATACGCAATTTGAGTTTCCAGAAATGATTAAAAACTTGTAAGAAACCCTTGAAATAAAAGTAAATGGATTCGTACTACATTTCCTGCCGTTTTTTACTGACAGACATTACCAGTGGAAAGCTGGTAAATGACCAGAAAACTGATAATATTTACAACTCCGGACACTTTAGGGAGCGTTTTCACTTGAATTTGCTTTCAAATGTTAGGAATTCATATTTATACAGCTCAAAATTTCTGTAGAAAGACTGTAAGTAAGGACTTCACTGTTAATGTTTACAATTGAGGCCAAACTTCTCTGGCGTCTTTTGTGTGAATCAGTTAAAATCCTTATGATTCCAGTACGTACTTGTAACAAAACTCTCTAATTGTGGTAAAACTCTTAAAATACGCAATTTGAGTTTCCAGAAATGATTAAAAACTTGTAAGAAACCCTTGAAATAAAAGTAAATGGATTCGTACTACATTTCCTGCCGTTTTTTAATCCCAGACATTACCAGTGGAAAGCTGGTAAATGACCAGAATACTGATAATATTTACAACTCCGGACACTTTAGGGAGCGTTTTCACTTGAATTTGCTTTCAAATGTTAGGAATTCATGTTTATACAGCTCAAAGTTTCTGAAGAAGGTCTGTAAGGAATGACTATACTGCCTAGGTTTACAATTGAGGCCGAACTTCTCTGGCGTCTTTTGTGTGAATCAGTTAAAATCCTTATGATTCCAGTACTTACTTGTAACAAAACTCTCTAATTGTGGTAAAACTCTTAAAATACGCAATTTGAGTTTCCAGAAATGATTAAAAACTTGTAAGAAACCCTTGAAATAAAAGTAAATGGATTCGTACTACATTTCCTGCCATTTTTTTACTGACAGACATTACCAGTGGAAAACTGGTAAATGACCCAAACCTGATAATATTTACAACTCCGGACACTTTAGGGAGCGTTTTCACTTGAATTTGCTTTCAAATGTTAGGAATTCATATATATACAGCTCAAAATTTCTGTAGAAAGACTGTAAGTAAGGACTTCACTGTTAATGTTTACAATTGAGGCCGAACTTCTCTGGCGTCTTTTGTGTGAATCAGTTAAAATCCTAACCGTTCCAGTACTTACTTGTAACAAAACTCTCTAATTGTGGTAAAACTCTTAAAATACGCAATTTGAGTTTCCAGAAATGATTAAAAACTTGTAAGAAACCCTTGAAATAAAAGTAAATGGATTCGTACTACATTTCCTGCCATTCTTTAGTCCCAGACATTACCAGTGGAAAGCTGGTAAATGACCAAAAACTGATAATATTTACAACTCCGGACACTTTAGGGAGCGTTTTCACTTCAATTTGCTTTCAAATATTAGTAATTCATGTTTATACAGGTCAAAATTTCTGTAGAATGACTGTAATTAAGGACTACATTGCGAAAGTTTACAATGGAGGCCGAACTTCTCTGGCGTCTTTTGTGTGAATCAGTTAAAATCCTAACGGTTCCATTACTTACTTGTAAGAAAACTCTCTAATTTTGGTAAAACTGTTAAAATACGCAATTTGAGTTTCCAGAAACGATTAAAAACTTGTAAGAAACCCTTGAAATAAAAGTAAATGGATTCGTGCTACATTTCCTGCCGTTTTTTACTGACAGACATTACCAGTGGAAAGCTGGTAAATGACCAGAACACTGATAATATTTACAACTCCGGACACTTTAGGGAGCGTTTTCACTTGAATTTGCTTTCAAATGTTAGGAATTCATGTTTATACAGCTCAAAATTTCTGTAGAAAGACTGTAAGTAAGGACTTCACTGTTAATGTTTACAATTGAGGCCGAACTTCTCTGGCGTCTTTTGTGTGAATCAGTTAAAATCCTAACGGTTCCAGTACTTACTTGTAACAAAACTCTCTAATTGTGGTAAAACTCTTAAAATACACAATTAGAGTTTCCAGAAATGATTATAAACTTGTAAGAAACCCTTGAAATAAAAGTAAATGGATTCGTACTACATTTCCTGCCGTTTTTTAATCACAGATTTTACCAGAGGAAAGCTGTTAAATGAACAAAAACTGATAATATTTACAACTCCGGACACTTTAGGGAGCGTTTTCACTTGAATTTGCTTTCAAATGTTAGGAATTCATGTTTATACAGCTCAAAGTTTCTGTAGAAGGTCTTTAAGGAATGACTATACTGCCTAGGTTTACAATTGAGGCCGAACTTCTCTGGCGTCTTTTGTGTGAATCAGTTAAAATCCTTAGGGTTCCAGTACTGACTTGTAAGAAAACTCTCTAATTGTGGTAAAACTCTTAAAATACGCAATTTGAGTTTCCAGAAATGATTAAAAACTTGTAAGAAACCCTTGAAATAAAAGTAAATGGATTCGTACTACATTTCCTGCCGTTTTTTACTGACAGACATTACCAGTGGAAAGCTGGTAAATGACCAGAAAACTGATAATATTTACAACTCCGGACACTTTAGGGAGCGTTTTCACTTGAATTTGCTTTCAAATGTTAGGAATTCATATTTATACAGCTCAAAATTTCTGTAGAAAGACTGTAAGTAAGGACTTCACTGTTAATGTTTACAATTGAGGCCAAACTTCTCTGGCGTCTTTTGTGTGAATCAGTTAAAATCCTTATGATTCCAGTACGTACTTGTAACAAAACTCTCTAATTGTGGTAAAACTCTTAAAATACGCAATTTGAGTTTCCAGAAATGATTAAAAACTTGTAAGAAACCCTTGAAATAAAAGTAAATGGATTCGTACTACATTTCCTGCCGTTTTTTAATCCCAGACATTACCAGTGGAAAGCTGGTAAATGACCAGAATACTGATAATATTTACAACTCCGGACACTTTAGGGAGCGTTTTCACTTGAATTTGCTTTCAAATGTTAGGAATTCATGTTTATACAGCTCAAAGTTTCTGAAGAAGGTCTGTAAGGAATGACTATACTGCCTAGGTTTACAATTGAGGCCGAACTTCTCTGGCGTCTTTTGTGTGAATCAGTTAAAATCCTTATGATTCCAGTACTTACTTGTAACAAAACTCTCTAATTGTGGTAAAACTCTTAAAATACGCAATTTGAGTTTCCAGAAATGATTAAAAACTTGTAAGAAACCCTTGAAATAAAAGTAAATGGATTCGTACTACATTTCCTGCCATTTTTTTACTGACAGACATTACCAGTGGAAAACTGGTAAATGACCCAAACCTGATAATATTTACAACTCCGGACACTTTAGGGAGCGTTTTCACTTGAATTTGCTTTCAAATGTTAGGAATTCATATATATACAGCTCAAAATTTCTGTAGAAAGACTGTAAGTAAGGACTTCACTGTTAATGTTTACAATTGAGGCCGAACTTCTCTGGCGTCTTTTGTGTGAATCAGTTAAAATCCTAACCGTTCCAGTACTTACTTGTAACAAAACTCTCTAATTGTGGTAAAACTCTTAAAATACGCAATTAGAGTTTCCAGAAATGATTAAAAACTTGTAAGAAACCCTTGAAATAAAAGCAAATGGATTCGTAATACATTTCCTGCCATTTTTTAATCCCAGACATTACCAGTGGAAAGCTGGTAAATGACCAGAAAACTGATAATATTTACTACTCCGGACACTTTAGGGAGCGTTTTCACTTGAATTTGCTTTCAAATGTTAGGAATTCATGTTTATACAGCTCAAAGTTTCTGTAGAAGGTCTGTAAGGAATGACTATACTGCCCATGTTTACAATTGAGGCCGAACTTCTCTGGCGTCTTTTGTGTGAATCAGTTAAAATCCTTATGGTTCCAGTACCTACTTGTAACAAAACTCTCTAATTGTGGTAAAACTCTTAAAATACGCAATTTGAGTTTCCAGAAATGATTAAAAACTTGTAAGAAACCCTTGAAATAAAAGTAAATGGATTCGTACTACATTTCCTGCCGTTTTTTACTGACAGACATTACCAGTGGAAAGCTGGTAAATGACCAGAAAACTGATAATATTTACAACTCCGGACACTGTAGGGAGCCTTTTCACTTGAATTTGCTTTCAAATGTTAGGAATTCATGTTTATACAGCTCAAAGTTTCTGTAGAAGGTCTGTAAGGAATGACTATACTGCCTATGTTTACAATTGAGGCCGAACTTCTCTGGCGTCTTTTGTGTGAATCAGTTAAAATCCTTACGGTTCCAGGACTTACTTGTAACAAAACTCTCTAATTGTGGTAAAACTCTTAAAATACACAATTTGAGTTTCCAGAAATGATTAAAAACTTGTAAGAAACCCTTGAAATAAAAGTAAATGGATTCGTACTACATTTCCTGCCATTTTTTAATCCCAGACATTACCAGTAGAAAGCTGGTAAATGACCAAAAACTGATAATATTTACAACTCCGGACACTTTAGGGAGCGTTTTCACTTGAATTTGCTTTCAAATGTTAGGAATTCATATTTATACAGCTCAAAATTTCTGTAGAAAGACTGTAAGTAAGGACTTCACTGTTAATGTTTACAATTGAGGCCAAACTTCTCTGGCGTCTTTTGTGTGAATCAGTTAAAATCCTTATGATTCCAGTACGTACTTGTAACAAAACTCTCTAATTGTGGTAAAACACTTAAAATACGCAATTTGAGTTTCCAGAAATGATTAAAAACTTGTAAGAAACCCTTGAAATAAAAGTAAATGGATTCGTACTACATTTCCTGCCGTTTTTTAATCCCAGACATTACCAGTGGAAAGCTGGTAAATGACCAGAATACTGATAATATTTACAACTCCGGACACTTTAGGGAGCGTTTTCACTTGAATTTGCTTTCAAATGTTAGGAATTCATGTTTATACAGCTCAAAGTTTCTGAAGAAGGTCTGTAAGGAATGACTATACTGCCTAGGTTTACAATTGAGGCCGAACTTCTCTGGCGTCTTTTGTGTGAAACAGTTAAAATCCTAACAATTCCAGTACTTACTTGTAACAAAACTCTCTAATTCTGGTAAAACTCTTAAAATACGCAATTAGAGTTTCCAGAAATGATTAAAAACTTGTAAGAAACCCTTGAAATAAAAGTAAATGGATTCGTACTACATTTCCTGCCGTTTTTTACTGACAGACATTACCAGTGGAAAGCTGGTAAATGACCAGAAAACTGATAATATTTACAACTCCGGACACTTTAGGGAGCGTTTTCACTTGAATTTGCTTTCAAATGTTAGGAATTCATGTTTATACAGCTCAAAGTTTCTGTAGAAGGTCTGTAAGGAATGACTATACTGCCTATGCTTACAATTGAGGCCGAACTTCTCTGGCATCTTTTGTGTGAATCAGTTAAAAACCTTACGGTTCCAGGACTTACTTGTAACAAAACTCTCTAATTGTGGTAAAACTCTTAAAATACGCAATTTGAATTTCCAGAAATGATTAAAAACTTGTAAGAAACCCTTGAAATGAAAGGAAATGGATTCGTACTACATTTCCTGCCATTTTTTAATCCCAGACATTACCAGTGGAAAGCTGGTAAAGGACCCAAACCTGATAATATTTACAACTCCGGACACTTTAGGGAGCGTTTTCACTTGAATTTGCTTTCAAATGTTAGGAATTCATATATATACAGCTCAAAATTTCTGTAGAAAGACTGTAAGTAAGGACTTCACTGTTAATGTTTACAATTGAGGCCGAACTTCTCTGGCGTCTTTTGTGTGAATCAGTTAAAATCCTAACGGTTCCAGTACTTACTTGTAACAAAACTCTCTAATTGTGGTAAAACTCTTAAAATACACAATTAGAGTTTCCAGAAATGATTATAAACTTGTAAGAAACCCTTGAAATAAAAGTAAATGTATTCGTACTACATTTCCTGCCGTTTTTTAATCACAGATTTTACCAGAGGAAAGCTGTTAAATGAACAAAAACTGATAATATTTACAACTCCGGACACTTTAGGGAGCGTTTTCACTTGAATTTGCTTTCAAATGTTAGGAATTCATGTTTATACAGCTCAAAGTTTCTGTAGAAGGTCTTTAAGGAATGACTATACTGCCTAGGTTTACAATTGAGGCCGAACTTCTCTGGCGTCTTTTGTGTGAATCAGTTAAAATCCTTAGGGTTCCAGTACTGACTTGTAAGAAAACTCTCTAATTGTGGTAAAACTCTTAAAATACGCAATTTGAGTTTCCAGAAATGATTAAAAACTTGTAAGAAACCCTTGAAATAAAAGTAAATGGATTCGTACTACATTTCCTGCCGTTTTTTACTGACAGACATTACCAGTGGAAAGCTGGTAAATGACCAGAAAACTGATAATATTTACAACTCCGGACACTTTAGGGAGCGTTTTCACTTGAATTTGCTTTCAAATGTTAGGAATTCATATTTATACAGCTCAAAATTTCTGTAGAAAGACTGTAAGTAAGGACTTCACTGTTAATGTTTACAATTGAGGCCAAACTTCTCTGGCGTCTTTTGTGTGAATCAGTTAAAATCCTTATGATTCCAGTACGTACTTGTAACAAAACTCTCTAATTGTGGTAAAACTCTTAAAATACGCAATTTGAGTTTCCAGAAATGATTAAAAACTTGTAAGAAACCCTTGAAATAAAAGTAAATCGATTCGTACTACATTTCCTGCCGTTTTTTAATCCCAGACATTACCAGTGGAAAGCTGGTAAATGACCAGAATACTGATAATATTTACAACTCCGGACACTTTAGGGAGCGTTTTCACTTGAATTTGCTTTCAAATGTTAGGAATTCATGTTTATACAGCTCAAAGTTTCTGAAGAAGGTCTGTAAGGAATGACTATACTGCCTAGGTTTACAATTGAGGCCGAACTTCTCTGGCGTCTTTTGTGTGAAACAGTTAAAATCCTAACAATTCCAGTACTTACTTGTAACAAAACTCTCTAATTCTGGTAAAACTCTTAAAATACGCAATTAGAGTTTCCAGAAATGATTAAAAACTTGTAAGAAACCCTTGAAATAAAAGTAAATGGATTCGTACTACATTTCCTGCCGTTTTTTACTGACAGACATTACCAGTGGAAAGCTGGTAAATGACCAGAAAACTGATAATATTTACAACTCCGGACACTTTAGGGAGCGTTTTCACTTGAATTTGCTTTCAAATGTTAGGAATTCATGTTTATACAGCTCAAAGTTTCTGTAGAAGGTCTGTAAGGAATGACTATACTGCCTATGCTTACAATTGAGGCCGAAATTCTCTGGCATCTTTTGTGTGAATCAGTTAAAAACCTTACGGTTCCAGGACTTACTTGTAACAAAACTCTCTAATTGTGGTAAAACTCTTAAAATACGCAATTTGAATTTCCAGAAATGATTAAAAACTTGTAAGAAACCCTTGAAATAAAAGTAAATGGATTCGTACTACATTTCCTGCCATTTTTTAATCCCAGACATTACCAGTGGAAAGCTGGTAAAGGACCCAAACCTGATAATATTTACAACTCCGGACACTTTAGGGAGCGTTTTCACTTGAATTTGCTTTCAAATGTTAGTAATTCATATATATACAGCTCAAAATTTCTGTAGAAAGACTGTAAGTAAGGACTTCACTGTTAATGTTTACAATTGAGGCCGAACTTCTCTGGCGTCTTTTGTGTGAATCAGTTAAAATCCTAACGGTTCCAGTACTTACTTGTAACAAAACTCTCTAATTGTGGTAAAACTCTTAAAATACACAATTAGAGTTTCCAGAAATGATTATAAACTTGTAAGAAACCCTTGAAATAAAAGTAAATGGATTCGTACTACATTTCCTGCCGTTTTTTAATCACAGATTTTACCAGAGGAAAGCTGTTAAATGAACAAAAACTGATAATATTTACAACTCCGGACACTTTAGGGAGCGTTTTCACTTGAATTTGCTTTCAAATGTTAGGAATTCATGTTTATACAGCTCAAAGTTTCTGTAGAAGGTCTTTAAGGAATGACTATACTGCCTAGGTTTACAATTGAGGCCGAACTTCTCTGGCGTCTTTTGTGTGAATCAGTTAAAATCCTTAGGGTTCCAGTACTGACTTGTAAGAAAACTCTCTAATTGTGGTAAAACTCTTAAAATACGCAATTTGAGTTTCCAGAAATGATTAAAAACTTGTAAGAAACCCTTGAAATAAAAGTAAATGGATTCGTACTACATTTCCTGCCGTTTTTTACTGACAGACATTACCAGTGGAAAGCTGGTAAATGACCAGAAAACTGATAATATTTACAACTCCGGACACTTTAGGGAGCGTTTTCACTTGAATTTGCTTTCAAATGTTAGGAATTCATATTTATACAGCTCAAAATTTCTGTAGAAAGACTGTAAGTAAGGACTTCACTGTTAATGTTTACAATTGAGGCCAAACTTCTCTGGCGTCTTTTGTGTGAATCAGTTAAAATCCTTATGATTCCAGTACGTACTTGTAACAAAACTCTCTAATTGTGGTAAAACTCTTAAAATACGCAATTTGAGTTTCCAGAAATGATTAAAAACTTGTAAGAAACCCTTGAAATAAAAGTAAATGGATTCGTACTACATTTCCTGCCGTTTTTTAATCCCAGACATTACCAGTGGAAAGCTGGTAAATGACCAGAATACTGATAATATTTACAACTCCGGACACTTTAGGGAGCGTTTTCACTTGAATTTGCTTTCAAATGTTAGGAATTCATGTTTATACAGCTCAAAGTTTCTGAAGAAGGTCTGTAAGGAATGACTATACTGCCTAGGTTTACAATTGAGGCCGAACTTCTCTGGCGTCTTTTGTGTGAATCAGTTAAAATCCTTATGATTCCAGTACTTACTTGTAACAAAACTCTCTAATTGTGGTAAAACTCTTAAAATACGCAATTTGAGTTTCCAGAAATGATTAAAAACTTGTAAGAAACCCTTGAAATAAAAGTAAATGGATTCGTACTACATTTCCTGCCATTTTTTTACTGACAGACATTACCAGTGGAAAACTGGTAAATGACCCAAACCTGATAATATTTACAACTCCGGACACTTTAGGGAGCGTTTTCACTTGAATTTGCTTTCAAATGTTAGGAATTCATATATATACAGCTCAAAATTTCTGTAGAAAGACTGTAAGTAAGGACTTCACTGTTAATGTTTACAATTGAGGCCGAACTTCTCTGGCGTCTTTTGTGTGAATCAGTTAAAATCCTAACCGTTCCAGTACTTACTTGTAACAAAACTCTCTAATTGTGGTAAAACTCTTAAAATACGCAATTAGAGTTTCCAGAAATGATTAAAAACTTGTAAGAAACCCTAGAAATAAAAGCAAATGGATTCGTAATACATTTCCTGCCGTTTTTTAATCCCAGACATTACCAGTGGAAAGCTGGTAAATGACCAGAAAACTGATAATATTTACTACTCCGGACACTTTAGGGAGCGTTTTCACTTGAATTTGCTTTCAAATGTTAGGAATTCATGTTTATACAGCTCAAAGTTTCTGTAGAAGGTCTGTAAGGAATGACTATACTGCCTATGCTTACAATTGAGGCCGAACTTCTCTGGCATCTTTTGTGTGAATCAGTTAAAAACCTTACGGTTCCAGGACTTACTTGTAACAAAACTCTCTAATTGTGGTAAAACTCTTAAAATACGCAATTTGAATTTCCAGAAATGATTAAAAACTTGTAAGAAACCCTTGAAATAAAAGTAAATGGATTCGTACTACATTTCCTGCCATTTTTTAATCCCAGACATTACCAGTGGAAAGCTGGTAAAGGACCCAAACCTGATAATATTTACAACTCCGGACACTTTAGGGAGCGTTTTCACTTGAATTTGCTTTCAAATGTTAGGAATTCATATATATACAGCTCAAAATTTCTGTAGAAAGACTGTAAGTAAGGACTTCACTGTTAATGTTTACAATTGAGGCCGAACTTCTCTGGCGTCTTTTGTGTGAATCAGTTAAAATCCTAACGGTTCCAGTACTTACTTGTAACAAAACTCTCTAATTGTGGTAAAACTCTTAAAATACACAATTAGAGTTTCCAGAAATGATTATAAACTTGTAAGAAACCCTTGAAATAAAAGTAAATGGATTCGTACTACATTTCCTGCCGTTTTTTAATCACAGATTTTACCAGAGGAAAGCTGTTAAATGAACAAAAACTGATAATATTTACAACTCCGGACACTTTAGGGAGCGTTTTCACTTGAATTTGCTTTCAAATGTTAGGAATTCATGTTTATACAGCTCAAAGTTTCTGTAGAAGGTCTTTAAGGAATGACTATACTGCCTAGGTTTACAATTGAGGCCGAACTTCTCTGGCGTCTTTTGTGTGAATCAGTTAAAATCCTTAGGGTTCCAGTACTGACTTGTAAGAAAACTCTCTAATTGTGGTAAAACTCTTAAAATACGCAATTTGAGTTTCCAGAAATGATTAAAAACTTGTAAGAAACACTTGAAATAAAAGTAAATGGATTCGTACTACATTTCCTGCCGTTTTTTACTGACAGACATTACCAGTGGAAAGCTGGTAAATGACCAGAAAACTGATAATATTTACAACTCCGGACACTTTAGGGAGCGTTTTCACTTGAATTTGCTTTCAAATGTTAGGAATTCATATTTATACAGCTCAAAATTTCTGTAGAAAGACTGTAAGTAAGGACTTCACTGTTAATGTTTACAATTGAGGCCAAACTTCTCTGGCGTCTTTTGTGTGAATCAGTTAAAATCCTTATGATTCCAGTACGTACTTGTAACAAAACTCTCTAATTGTGGTAAAACTCTTAAAATACGCAATTTGAGTTTCCAGAAATGATTAAAAACTTGTAAGAAACCCTTGAAATAAAAGTAAATGGATTCGTACTACATTTCCTGCCGTTTTTTAATCCCAGACATTACCAGTGGAAAGCTGGTAAATGACCAGAATACTGATAATATTTACAACTCCGGACACTTTAGGGAGCGTTTTCACTTGAATTTGCTTTCAAATGTTAGGAATTCATGTTTATACAGCTCAAAGTTTCTGAAGAAGGTCTGTAAGGAATGACTATACTGCCTAGGTTTACAATTGAGGCCGAACTTCTCTGGCGTCTTTTGTGTGAATCAGTTAAAATCCTTATGATTCCAGTACTTACTTGTAACAAAACTCTCTAATTGTGGTAAAACTCTTAAAATACGCAATTTGAGTTTCCAGAAATGATTAAAAACTTGTAAGAAACCCTTGAAATAAAAGTAAATGGATTCGTACTACATTTCCTGCCATTTTTTTACTGACAGACATTACCAGTGGAAAACTGGTAAATGACCCAAACCTGATAATATTTACAACTCCGGACACTTTAGGGAGCGTTTTCACTTGAATTTGCTTTCAAATGTTAGGAATTCATATATATACAGCTCAAAATTTCTGTAGAAAGACTGTAAGTAAGGACTTCACTGTTAATGTTTACAATTGAGGCCGAACTTCTCTGGCGTCTTTTGTGTGAATCAGTTAAAATCCTAACCGTTCCAGTACTTACTTGTAACAAAACTCTCTAATTGTGGTAAAACTCTTAAAATACGCAATTAGAGTTTCCAGAAATGATTAAAAACTTGTAAGAAACCCTTGAAATAAAAGCAAATGGATTCGTAATACATTTCCTGCCGTTTTTTAATCCCAGACATTACCAGTGGAAAGCTGGTAAATGACCAGAAAACTGATAATATTTACTACTCCGGACACTTTAGGGAGCGTTTTCACTTGAATTTGCTTTCAAATGTTAGGAATTCATGTTTATACAGCTCAAAGTTTCTGTAGAAGGTCTGTAAGGAATGACTATACTGCCTATGCTTACAATTGAGGCCGAACTTCTCTGGCATCTTTTGTGTGAATCAGTTAAAAACCTTACGGTTCCAGGACTTACTTGTAACAAAACTCTCTAATTGTGGTAAAACTCTTAAAATACGCAATTTGAATTTCCAGAAATGATTAAAAACTTGTAAGAAACCCTTGAAATAAAAGTAAATGGATTCGTACTACATTTCCTGCCATTTTTTAATCCCAGACATTACCAGTGGAAAGCTGGTAAAGGACCCAAACCTGATAATATTTACAACTCCGGACACTTTAGGGAGCGTTTTCACTTGAATTTGCTTTCAAATGTTAGGAATTCATATATATACAGCTCAAAATTTCTGTAGAAAGACTGTAAGTAAGGACTTCACTGTTAATGTTTACAATTGAGGCCGAACTTCTCTGGCGTCTTTTGTGTGAATCAGTTAAAATCCTAACGGTTCCAGTACTTACTTGTAACAAAACTCTCTAATTGTGGTAAAACTCTTAAAATACACAATTAGAGTTTCCAGAAATGATTATAAACTTGTAAGAAACCCTTGAAATAAAAGTAAATGGATTCGTACTACATTTCCTGCCGTTTTTTAATCACAGATTTTACCAGAGGAAAGCTGTTAAATGAACAAAAACTGATAATATTTACAACTCCGGACACTTTAGGGAGCGTTTTCACTTGAATTTGCTTTCAAATGTTAGGAATTCATGTTTATACAGCTCAAAGTTTCTGTAGAAGGTCTTTAAGGAATGACTATACTGCCTAGGTTTACAATTGAGGCCGAACTTCTCTGGCGTCTTTTGTGTGAATCAGTTAAAATCCTTAGGGTTCCAGTACTGACTTGTAAGAAAACTCTCTAATTGTGGTAAAACTCTTAAAATACGCAATTTGAGTTTCCAGAAATGATTAAAAACTTGTAAGAAACACTTGAAATAAAAGTAAATGGATTCGTACTACATTTCCTGCCGTTTTTTACTGACAGACATTACCAGTGGAAAGCTGGTAAATGACCAGAAAACTGATAATATTTACAACTCCGGACACTTTAGGGAGCGTTTTCACTTGAATTTGCTTTCAAATGTTAGGAATTCATATTTATACAGCTCAAAATTTCTGTAGAAAGACTGTAAGTAAGGACTTCACTGTTAATGTTTACAATTGAGGCCAAACTTCTCTGGCGTCTTTTGTGTGAATCAGTTAAAATCCTTATGATTCCAGTACGTACTTGTAACAAAACTCTCTAATTGTGGTAAAACTCTTAAAATACGCAATTTGAGTTTCCAGAAATGATTAAAAACTTGTAAGAAACCCTTGAAATAAAAGTAAATGGATTCGTACTACATTTCCTGCCGTTTTTTAATCCCAGACATTACCAGTGGAAAGCTGGTAAATGACCAGAATACTGATAATATTTACAACTCCGGACACTTTAGGGAGCGTTTTCACTTGAATTTGCTTTCAAATGTTAGGAATTCATGTTTATACAGCTCAAAGTTTCTGAAGAAGGTCTGTAAGGAATGACTATACTGCCTAGGTTTACAATTGAGGCCGAACTTCTCTGGCGTCTTTTGTGTGAATCAGTTAAAATCCTTATGATTCCAGTACTTACTTGTAACAAAACTCTCTAATTGTGGTAAAACTCTTAAAATACGCAATTTGAGTTTCCAGAAATGATTAAAAACTTGTAAGAAACCCTTGAAATAAAAGTAAATGGATTCGTACTACATTTCCTGCCATTTTTTTACTGACAGACATTACCAGTGGAAAACTGGTAAATGACCCAAACCTGATAATATTTACAACTCCGGA
Source organism: Myotis daubentonii (assembly GCF_963259705.1). NCBI lineage: Eukaryota > Metazoa > Chordata > Mammalia > Chiroptera > Vespertilionidae > Myotis > Myotis daubentonii. The sequence continues at coordinate 1,234,316 of NC_081843.1, read as the reverse complement.
CACTTTAGGGAGCGTTTTCACTTGAATTTGCTTTCAAATGTTAGGAATTCATATATATACAGCTCAAAATTTCTGTAGAAAGACTGTAAGTAAGGACTTCACTGTTAATGTTTACAATTGAGGCCGAACTTCTCTGGCGTCTTTTGTGTGAATCAGTTAAAATCCTAACCGTTCCAGTACTTACTTGTAACAAAACTCTCTAATTGTGGTAAAACTCTTAAAATACGCAATTAGAGTTTCCAGAAATGATTAAAAACTTGTAAGAAACCCTTGAAATAAAAGCAAATGGATTCGTAATACATTTCCTGCCGTTTTTTAATCCCAGACATTACCAGTGGAAAGCTGGTAAATGACCAGAAAACTGATAATATTTACTACTCCGGACACTTTAGGGAGCGTTTTCACTTGAATTTGCTTTCAAATGTTAGGAATTCATGTTTATACAGCTCAAAGTTTCTGTAGAAGGTCTGTAAGGAATGACTATACTGCCCATGTTTACAATTGAGGCCGAACTTCTCTGGCGTCTTTTGTGTGAATCAGTTAAAATCCTTATGGTTCCAGTACCTACTTGTAACAAAACTCTCTAATTGTGGTAAAACTCTTAAAATACGCAATTTGAGTTTCCAGAAATGATTAAAAACTTGTAAGAAACCCTTGAAATAAAAGTAAATGGATTCGTACTACATTTCCTGCCGTTTTTTACTGACAGACATTACCAGTGGAAAGCTGGTAAATGACCAGAAAACTGATAATATTTACAACTCCGGACACTGTAGGGAGCCTTTTCACTTGAATTTGCTTTCAAATGTTAGGAATTCATGTTTATACAGCTCAAAGTTTCTGTAGAAGGTCTGTAAGGAATGACTATACTGCCTATGTTTACAATTGAGGCCGAACTTCTCTGGCGTCTTTTGTGTGAATCAGTTAAAATCCTTACGGTTCCAGGACTTACTTGTAACAAAACTCTCTAATTGTGGTAAAACTCTTAAAATACGCAATTTGAGTTTCCAGAAATGATTAAAAACTTGTAAGAAACCCTTGAAATAAAAGTAAATGGATTCGTACTACATTTCCTGCCATTTTTTAATCCCAGACATTACCAGTAGAAAGCTGGTAAATGACCAAAAACTGATAATATTTACAACTCCGGACACTTTAGGGAGCGTTTTCACTTGAATTTGCTTTCAAATGTTAGGAATTCATATTTATACAGCTCAAAATTTCTGTAGAAAGACTGTAAGTAAGGACTTCACTGTTAATGTTTACAATTGAGGCCAAACTTCTCTGGCGTCTTTTGTGTGAATCAGTTAAAATCCTTATGATTCCAGTACGTACTTGTAACAAAACTCTCTAATTGTGGTAAAACTCTTAAAATACGCAATTTGAGTTTCCAGAAATGATTAAAAACTTGTAAGAAACCCTTGAAATAAAAGTAAATGGATTCGTACTACATTTCCTGCCGTTTTTTAATCCCAGACATTACCAGTGGAAAGCTGGTAAATGACCAGAATACTGATAATATTTACAACTCCGGACACTTTAGGGAGCGTTTTCACTTGAATTTGCTTTCAAATGTTAGGAATTCATGTTTATACAGCTCAAAGTTTCTGAAGAAGGTCTGTAAGGAATGACTATACTGCCTAGGTTTACAATTGAGGCCGAACTTCTCTGGCGTCTTTTGTGTGAAACAGTTAAAATCCTAACAATTCCAGTACTTACTTGTAACAAAACTCTCTAATTCTGGTAAAACTCTTAAAATACGCAATTAGAGTTTCCAGAAATGATTAAAAACTTGTAAGAAACCCTTGAAATAAAAGTAAATGGATTCGTACTACATTTCCTGCCGTTTTTTACTGACAGACATTACCAGTGGAAAGCTGGTAAATGACCAGAAAACTGATAATATTTACAACTCCGGACACTTTAGGGAGCGTTTTCACTTGAATTTGCTTTCAAATGTTAGGAATTCATGTTTATACAGCTCAAAGTTTCTGTAGAAGGTCTGTAAGGAATGACTATACTGCCTATGTTTACAATTGAGGCCGAACTTCTCTGGCGTCTTTTGTGTGAATCAGTTAAAATCCTTACGGTTCCAGGACTTACTTGTAACAAAACTCTCTAATTGTGGTAAAACTCTTAAAATACGCAATTTGAGTTTCCAGAAATGATTAAAAACTTGTAAGAAACCCTTGAAATAAAAGTAAATGGATTCGTACTACATTTCCTGCCATTTTTTAATCCCAGACATTACCAGTAGAAAGCTGGTAAATGACCAAAAACTGATAATATTTACAACTCCGGACACTTTAGGGAGCGTTTTCACTTGAATTTGCTTTCAAATGTTAGGAATTCATATTTATACAGCTCAAAATTTCTGTAGAAAGACTGTAAGTAAGGACTTCACTGTTAATGTTTACAATTGAGGCCAAACTTCTCTGGCGTCTTTTGTGTGAATCAGTTAAAATCCTTATGATTCCAGTACGTACTTGTAACAAAACTCTCTAATTGTGGTAAAACTCTTAAAATACGCAATTTGAGTTTCCAGAAATGATTAAAAACTTGTAAGAAACCCTTGAAATAAAAGTAAATGGATTCGTACTACATTTCCTGCCGTTTTTTAATCCCAGACATTACCAGTGGAAAGCTGGTAAATGACCAGAATACTGATAATATTTACAACTCCGGACACTTTAGGGAGCGTTTTCACTTGAATTTGCTTTCAAATGTTAGGAATTCATGTTTATACAGCTCAAAGTTTCTGAAGAAGGTCTGTAAGGAATGACTATACTGCCTAGGTTTACAATTGAGGCGGAACTTCTCTGGCGTCTTTTGTGTGAAACAGTTAAAATCCTAACAATTCCAGTACTTACTTGTAACAAAACTCTCTAATTCTGGTAAAACTCTTAAAATACGCAATTAGAGTTTCCAGAAATGATTAAAAACTTGTAAGAAACCCTTGAAATAAAAGTAAATGGATTCGTACTACATTTCCTGCCGTTTTTTACTGACAGACATTACCAGTGGAAAGCTGGTAAATGACCAGAAAACTGATAATATTTACAACTCCGGACACTTTAGGGAGCGTTTTCACTTGAATTTGCTTTCAAATGTTAGGAATTCATGTTTATACAGCTCAAAGTTTCTGTAGAAGGTCTGTAAGGAATGACTATACTGCCTATGCTTACAATTGAGGCCGAACTTCTCTGGCATCTTTTGTGTGAATCAGTTAAAAACCTTACGGTTCCAGGACTTACTTGTAACAAAACTCTCTAATTGTGGTAAAACTCTTAAAATACGCAATTTGAATTTCCAGAAATGATTAAAAACTTGTAAGAAACCCTTGAAATAAAAGTAAATGGATTCGTACTACATTTCCTGCCATTTTTTAATCCCAGACATTACCAGTGGAAAGCTGGTAAAGGACCCAAACCTGATAATATTTACAACTCCGGACACTTTAGGGAGCGTTTTCACTTGAATTTGCTTTCAAATGTTAGGAATTCATATATATACAGCTCAAAATTTCTGTAGAAAGACTGTAAGTAAGGACTTCACTGTTAATGTTTACAATTGAGGCCGAACTTCTCTGGCGTCTTTTGTGTGAATCAGTTAAAATCCTAACGGTTCCAGTACTTACTTGTAACAAAACTCTCTAATTGTGGTAAAACTCTTAAAATACACAATTAGAGTTTCCAGAAATGATTATAAACTTGTAAGAAACCCTTGAAATAAAAGTAAATGGATTCGTACTACATTTCCTGCCGTTTTTTAATCACAGATTTTACCAGAGGAAAGCTGTTAAATGAACAAAAACTGATAATATTTACAACTCCGGACACTTTAGGGAGCGTTTTCACTTGAATTTGCTTTCAAATGTTAGGAATTCATGTTTATACAGCTCAAAGTTTCTGTAGAAGGTCTTTAAGGAATGACTATACTGCCTAGGTTTACAATTGAGGCCGAACTTCTCTGGCGTCTTTTGTGTGAATCAGTTAAAATCCTTAGGGTTCCAGTACTGACTTGTAAGAAAACTCTCTAATTGTGGTAAAACTCTTAAAATACGCAATTTGAGTTTCCAGAAATGATTAAAAACTTGTAAGAAACCCTTGAAATAAAAGTAAATGGATTCGTACTACATTTCCTGCCGTTTTTTACTGACAGACATTACCAGTGGAAAGCTGGTAAATGACCAGAAAACTGATAATATTTACAACTCCGGACACTTTAGGGAGCGTTTTCACTTGAATTTGCTTTCAAATGTTAGGAATTCATATTTATACAGCTCAAAATTTCTGTAGAAAGACTGTAAGTAAGGACTTCACTGTTAATGTTTACAATTGAGGCCAAACTTCTCTGGCGTCTTTTGTGTGAATCAGTTAAAATCCTTATGATTCCAGTACGTACTTGTAACAAAACTCTCTAATTGTGGTAAAACTCTTAAAATACGCAATTTGAGTTTCCAGAAATGATTAAAAACTTGTAAGAAACCCTTGAAATAAAAGTAAATGGATTCGTACTACATTTCCTGCCGTTTTTTAATCCCAGACATTACCAGTGGAAAGCTGGTAAATGACCAGAATACTGATAATATTTACAACTCCGGACACTTTAGGGAGCGTTTTCACTTGAATTTGCTTTCAAATGTTAGGAATTCATGTTTATACAGCTCAAAGTTTCTGAAGAAGGTCTGTAAGGAATGACTATACTGCCTAGGTTTACAATTGAGGCCGAACTTCTCTGGCGTCTTTTGTGTGAATCAGTTAAAATCCTTATGATTCCAGTACTTACTTGTAACAAAACTCTCTAATTGTGGTAAAACTCTTAAAATACGCAATTTGAGTTTCCAGAAATGATTAAAAACTTGTAAGAAACCCTTGAAATAAAAGTAAATGGATTCGTACTACATTTCCTGCCATTTTTTTACTGACAGACATTACCAGTGGAAAACTGGTAAATGACCCAAACCTGATAATATTTACAACTCCGGACACTTTAGGGAGCGTTTTCACTTGAATTTGCTTTCAAATGTTAGGAATTCATATATATACAGCTCAAAATTTCTGTAGAAAGACTGTAAGTAAGGACTTCACTGTTAATGTTTACAATTGAGGCCGAACTTCTCTGGCGTCTTTTGTGTGAATCAGTTAAAATCCTAACCGTTCCAGTACTTACTTGTAACAAAACTCTCTAATTGTGGTAAAACTCTTAAAATACGCAATTAGAGTTTCCAGAAATGATTAAAAACTTGTAAGAAACCCTTGAAATAAAAGCAAATGGATTCGTAATACATTTCCTGCCGTTTTTTAATCCCAGACATTACCAGTGGAAAGCTGGTAAATGACCAGAAAACTGATAATATTTACTACTCCGGACACTTTAGGGAGCGTTTTCACTTGAATTTGCTTTCAAATGTTAGGAATTCATGTTTATACAGCTCAAAGTTTCTGTAGAAGGTCTGTAAGGAATGACTATACTGCCCATGTTTACAATTGAGGCCGAACTTCTCTGGCGTCTTTTGTGTGAATCAGTTAAAATCCTTATGGTTCCAGTACCTACTTGTAACAAAACTCTCTAATTGTGGTAAAACTCTTAAAATACGCAATTTGAGTTTCCAGAAATGATTAAAAACTTGTAAGAAACCCTTGAAATAAAAGTAAATGGATTCGTACTACATTTCCTGCCGTTTTTTACTGACAGACATTACCAGTGGAAAGCTGGTAAATGACCAGAAAACTGATAATATTTACAACTCCGGACACTGTAGGGAGCCTTTTCACTTGAATTTGCTTTCAAATGTTAGGAATTCATGTTTATACAGCTCAAAGTTTCTGTAGAAGGTCTGTAAGGAATGACTATACTGCCTATGTTTACAATTGAGGCCGAACTTCTCTGGCGTCTTTTGTGTGAATCAGTTAAAATCCTTACGGTTCCAGGACTTACTTGTAACAAAACTCTCTAATTGTGGTAAAACTCTTAAAATACGCAATTTGAGTTTCCAGAAATGATTAAAAACTTGTAAGAAACCCTTGAAATAAAAGTAAATGGATTCGTACTACATTTCCTGCCATTTTTTAATCCCAGACATTACCAGTAGAAAGCTGGTAAATGACCAAAAACTGATAATATTTACAACTCCGGACACTTTAGGGAGCGTTTTCACTTGAATTTGCTTTCAAATGTTAGGAATTCATATTTATACAGCTCAAAATTTCTGTAGAAAGACTGTAAGTAAGGACTTCACTGTTAATGTTTACAATTGAGGCCAAACTTCTCTGGCCTCTTTTGTGTGAATCAGTTAAAATCCTTATGATTCCAGTACGTACTTGTAACAAAACTCTCTAATTGTGGTAAAACTCTTAAAATACGCAATTTGAGTTTCCAGAAATGATTAAAAACTTGTAAGAAACCCTTGAAATATAAGTAAATGGATTCGTACTACATTTCCTGCCGTTTTTTAATCCCAGACATTACCAGTGGAAAGCTGGTAAATGACCAGAATACTGATAATATTTACAACTCCGGACACTTTAGGGAGCGTTTTCACTTGAATTTGCTTTCAAATGTTAGGAATTCATGTTTATACAGCTCAAAGTTTCTGAAGAAGGTCTGTAAGGAATGACTATACTGCCTAGGTTTACAATTGAGGCCGAACTTCTCTGGCGTCTTTTGTGTGAATCAGTTAAAATCCTAACCGTTCCAGTACTTACTTGTAACAAAACTCTCTAATTGTGGTAAAACTCTTAAAATACGCAATTTGAGTTTCCAGAAATGATTAAAAACTTGTAAGAAACCCTTGAAATAAAAGTAAATGGATTCGTACTACATTTCCTGCCATTCTTTAGTCCCAGACATTACCAGTGGAAAGCTGGTAAATGACCAAAAATTGATAATATTTACAACTCCGGACACTTTAGGGAGCGTTTTCACTTCAATTTGCTTTCAAATATTAGTAATTCATGTTTATACAGGTCAAAATTTCTGTAGAATGACTGTAATTAAGGACTACATTGCGAAAGTTTACAATGGAGGCCGAACTTCTCTGGCGTCTTTTGTGTGAATCAGTTAAAATCCTAACGGTTCCATTACTTACTTGTAAGAAAACTCTCTAATTTTGGTAAAACTCTTAAAATACGCAATTTGAGTTTCCAGAAACGATTAAAAACTTGTAAGAAACCCTTGAAATAAAAGTAAATGGATTCGTGCTACATTTCCTGCCGTTTTTTACTGACAGACATTACCAGTGGAAAGCTGGTAAATGACCAGAACACTGATAATATTTACAACTCCGGACACTTTAGGGAGCGTTTTCACTTGAATTTGCTTTCAAATGTTAGGAATTCATGTTTATACAGCTCAAAATTTCTGTAGAAAGACTGTAAGTAAGGACTTCACTGTTAATGTTTACAATTGAGGCCGAACTTCTCTGGCGTCTTTTGTGTGAATCAGTTAAAATCCTAACGGTTCCAGTACTTACTTGTAACAAAACTCTCTAATTGTGGTAAAACTCTTAAAATACACAATTAGAGTTTCCAGAAATGATTATAAACTTGTAAGAAACCCTTGAAATAAAAGTAAATGAATTCGTACTACATTTCCTGCCGTTTTTTAATCACAGATTTTACCAGAGGAAAGCTGTTAAATGAACAAAAACTGATAATATTTACAACTCCGGACACTTTAGGGAGCGTTTTCACTTGAATTTGCTTTCAAATGTTAGGAATTCATGTTTATACAGCTCAAAGTTTCTGTAGAAGGTCTTTAAGGAATGACTATACTGCCTAGGTTTACAATTGAGGCCGAACTTCTCTGGCGTCTTTTGTGTGAATCAGTTAAAATCCTTAGGGTTCCAGTACTGACTTGTAAGAAAACTCTCTAATTGTGGTAAAACTCTTAAAATACGCAATTTGAGTTTCCAGAAATGATTAAAAACTTGTAAGAAACCCTTGAAATAAAAGTAAATGGATTCGTACTACATTTCCTGCCGTTTTTTACTGACAGACATTACCAGTGGAAAGCTGGTAAATGACCAGAAAACTGATAATATTTACAACTCCGGACACTTTAGGGAGCGTTTTCACTTGAATTTGCTTTCAAATGTTAGGAATTCATATTTATACAGCTCAAAATTTCTGTAGAAAGACTGTAAGTAAGGACTTCACTGTTAATGTTTACAATTGAGGCCAAACTTCTCTGGCGTCTTTTGTGTGAATCAGTTAAAATCCTTATGATTCCAGTACGTACTTGTAACAAAACTCTCTAATTGTGGTAAAACTCTTAAAATACGCAATTTGAGTTTCCAGAAATGATTAAAAACTTGTAAGAAACCCTTGAAATAAAAGTAAATGGATTCGTACTACATTTCCTGCCGTTTTTTAATCCCAGACATTACCAGTGGAAAGCTGGTAAATGACCAGAATACTGATAATATTTACAACTCCGGACACTTTAGGGAGCGTTTTCACTTGAATTTGCTTTCAAATGTTAGGAATTCATGTTTATACAGCTCAAAGTTTCTGAAGAAGGTCTGTAAGGAATGACTATACTGCCTAGGTTTACAATTGAGGCCGAACTTCTCTGGCGTCTTTTGTGTGAAACAGTTAAAATCCTAACAATTCCAGTACTTACTTGTAACAAAACTCTCTAATTCTGGTAAAACTCTTAAAATACGCAATTAGAGTTTCCAGAAATGATTAAAAACTTGTAAGAAACCCTTGAAATAAAAGTAAATGGATTCGTACTACATTTCCTGCCGTTTTTTACTGACAGACATTACCAGCGGAAAGCTGGGAAATGACCAGAAAACTGATAATATTTACAACTCCGGACACTTTAGGGAGCGTTTTCACTTGAATTTGCTTTCAAATGTTAGGAATTCATGTTTATACAGCTCAAAGTTTCTGTAGAAGGTCTGTAAGGAATGACTATACTGCCTATGCTTACAATTGAGGCCGAACTTCTCTGGCATCTTTTGTGTGAATCAGTTAAAAACCTTACGGTTCCAGGACTTACTTGTAACAAAACTCTCTAATTTTGGTAAAACTCTTAAAATACGCAATTTGAGTTTCCAGAAATGATTAAAAACTTGTAAGAAACCCTTGAAATAAAAGTAAATGGATTCGTACTACATTTCCTGCCATTTTTTAATCCCAGACATTACCAGTGGAAAGCTTTTAAATGACCAGAAAACTGATAATATTTACAACTCCGGACACTTTAGGGAGCGTTTTCACTTGAATTTAGTTTCAAATGTTAGGAATTCATGTTTATACAGCTCAAAATTTCTGTAGAAAGACTGTAAGTAAGGACTGCACTGCTAATGTTTACAATTGAGGCCAAATGTCTCTGGCGTCTTTTGTATGAGTTAAAATCCTTATGGTTCCAGTACATACTTGTAACAAAACTCTCTAATTGTGGTAAAACTCTTAAAATACGCCATTAGAGTTTCCAGAAATGATTAAAAACTTGTAAGAAACCCTTGAAATAAAAGTAAATGTATTCGTACTACATTTCCTGCCGTTTTTTACTGACAGACATTACCAGCGGAAAGCTGGGAAATGACCAGAAAACTGATAATATTTACAACTCCGGACACTTTAGGGAGCGTTTTCACTTGAATTTGCTTTCAAATGTTAGGAATTCATGGTTATACAGCTCCAAATTTCTGTAGAAAGACTGTAAGTAAGGACTTCACTGCGAAAGTTTACAACGGAGGCCGAACTTCTCTGGCGTGTTTTGTGTGAATCACTTAAAATCCTTACGGTTCCATTACTTACTTGTAAGAAAACTCTCTAATTTTGGTAAAACTCTTAAAATACGCAATTTGAGTTTCCAGAAACGATTAAAAACTTGTAAGAAACCCTTGAAATAAAAGTAAATGGATTCGTACTACATTTCCTGCCGTTTTTTTACTGACAGACATTACCAGTGGAAAGCTTTTAAATGACCAGAAAACTGATACTATTTACAACTCCGGACACTTTAGGGAGCGTTTTCACTTGAATTTGCTTTCAAATATTAGGAATTCATGTTTATACAGCTCAAAATTTCTGTAGAAAGACTGTAAGTAAGGACTGCACTGCTAATGTTTACAATTGAGGCCAAATGTCTCTGGCGTCTTTTGTGTGAGTTAAAATCCTTATGGTTCCAGTACATACTTGTAACAAAACTCTCTAATTGTGGTAAAACTCTTAAAATACGCCATTAGAGTTTCCAGAAATGATTATAAACTTGTAAGAAACCCTTGAAATAAAAGTAAATGGATTCGTACTACATTTCCTGCCATTTTTTAATCCCAGACATTACCAGTGGAAAGCTGGTAAATGACCAAAAACTGATTATATTTACAACTCCGGAAACTTTAGGGAGCGTTTTCACTTGAATTAGCTTTCAAATGTTAGGAATTCATGTTTATACAGCTCAAAGTTTCTGTAGAAGGTCTGTAAGGAATGACTATACTGCCTATGTTTACAATTGAGGCCGAACTTCTCTGGCGTCTTTTGTGTGAATCAGTTAAAATCCTAACGGTTCCAGTACTTACTTGTAAGAAAACTCTCTAATTGTGGTAAAACTCTTAAAATACGCAATTTGAGTTTCCAGAAATGATTAAAAACTTGTAAGAAACCCTTGAAATAAAAGTAAATGGATTCGTACTACATTTCCTGCCATTTTTTTACTGACAGACATTACCAGTGGAAAACTGGTAAATGACCCAAACCTGATAATATTTACAACTCCGGACACTTTAGGGAGCGTTTTCACTTGAATTTGCTTTCAAATGTTAGGAATTCATATTTATACAGCTCAAAATTTCTGTAGAAAGACTGTAAGTAAGGACTTCAATGTTAATGTTTACAATTGAGGCCGAACTTCTCTGGCGTCTTTTGTGTGAATCAGTTAAAATCCTAACCGTTCCAGTACTTACTTGTAACAAAACTCTCTAATTGTGGTAAAACTCTTAAAATACGCAAATAGAGTTTCCAGAAATGATTAAAAACTTGTAAGAAACCCTTGAAATAAAAGTAAATGTATTCGTACTACATTTCCTGCCGTTTTTTACTGACAGACATTACCAGCGGAAAGCTGGGAAATGACCAGAAAACTGATAATATTTACAACTCCGGACACTTTAGGGAGCGTTTTCACTTGAATTTGCTTTCAAATGTTAGGAATTCATGGTTATACAGCTCCAAATTTCTGTAGAAAGACTGTAAGTAAGGACTTCACTGCGAAAGTTTACAACGGAGGCCGAACTTCTCTGGCGTCTTTTGTGTGAATCACTTAAAATCCTTACGGTTCCATTACTTACTTGTAAGAAAACTCTCTAATTTTGGTAAAACTCTTAAAATACGCAATTTGAGTTTCCAGAAACGATTAAAAACTTGTAAGAAACCCTTGAAATAAAAGTAAATGGATTCGTACTACATTTCCTGCCGTTTTTTTACTGACAGACATTACCAGTGGAAAGCTTTTAAATGACCAGAAAACTGATACTATTTACAACTCTGGACACTTTAGGGAGCGTTTTCACTTGAATTTGCTTTCAAATATTAGGAATTCATGTTTATACAGCTCAAAATTTCTGTAGAAAGACTGTAAGTAAGGACTGCACTGCTAATGTTTACAATTGAGGCCAAATGTCTCTGGCGTCTTTTGTATGAGTTAAAATCCTTATGGTTCCAGTACATACTTGTAACAAAACTCTCTAATTGTGGTAAAACTCTTAAAATACGCCATTAGAGTTTCCAGAAATGATTATAAACTTGTAAGAAACCCTTGAAATAAAAGTAAATGGATTCGTACTACATTTCCTGCCATTTTTTAATCCCAGACATTACCAGTGGAAAGCTGGTAAATGACCAAAAACTGATTATATTTACAACTCCGGAAACTTTAGGGAGCGTTTTCACTTGAATTAGCTTTCAAATGTTAGGAATTCATGTTTATACAGCTCAAAGTTTCTGTAGAAGGTCTGTAAGGAATGACTATACTGCCTATGCTTACAATTGAGACCGAACTTCTCTGGCATCTTTTGTGTGAATCAGTTAAAAACCTTACGGTTCCAGGACTTACTTGTAACAAAACTCTCTAATTGTGGTAAAACTCTTAAAATACGCAATTTGAGTTTCCAGAAACGATTAACAACTTGTAAGAAACCCTTGAAATAAAAGTAAATGGATTCGTACTACATTTCCTGCCGTTTTTTTACTGACAGACATTACCAGTGGAAAGCTGGTAAATGACCAGAAAACTGATAATATTTACAACTCCGGACACTTTAGGGAGCGTTTTAACTTGAATTTGCTTTCAAATATTAGGAATTCATGTTTATACAGCTCAAAATTTCTGTAGGAAGACTGTAAGTAAGGACATCACTGCTAATGTTACAATTGTGGCCAAATGTCTCTGGCGTCTTTTGTGTGAGTTAAAATCCTTATGGTTCCAGTACATACTTGTAAGAAAACTCTCTAATTGTGGTAAAACTCTTAAAATACGCAAATAGAGTTTCCAGAAATGCTTAAAAACTTGTAAGAAACCCTTGAAATAAAAGTAAATGGATTCGTACTACATTTCCTGCTGTTTTTTACTGACAGACATTACCAGTGGAAAGTTGGTAAATGACCAGAAAACTGATAATATTTACTACTCCGGACACTTTAGGGAGCGTTTTAACTTGAATTTGCTTTCAAATATTAGGAATTCATGTTTATACAGCTCAAAATTTCTGGAGGAAGACTGTAAGTAAGGACATCACTGCTAATGTTACAATTGAGGCCAAATGTCTCTGGCGTCTTTTGTGTGAGTTAAAATCCTTATGGTTCCAGTACATACTTGTAAGAAAACTCTCTAATTGTGGTAAAACTCTTAAAATACGCAAATAGAGTTTCCAGAAATGCTTAAAAACTTGTAAGAAACCCTTGAAATAAAAGTAAATGGATTCGTACTACATTTCCTGCCGTTTTTTACTGACAGACATTACCAGTGGAAAGCTGGTAAATGACCTAAACCTGATAATATTTACAACTCCGGACACTTTAGGGAGCGTTTTCACTTGAATTTGCTTTCAAATGTTAGGAATTCATATATATATAGCTCAAAATTTCTGTAGAAAGACTGTAAGTAAGGACTTCAATGTTAATGTTTACAATTGAGGCCGAACTTCTCTGGCGTCTTTTGTGTGAATCAGTTAAAATCCTAACCGTTCCAGTACTTACTTGTAACAAAACTCTCTAATTGTGGTAAAACTCTTAAAATACGCAATTTGAGTTTCCAGAAATGATTAAAAACTTGTAAGAAACCCTTGAAATAAAAGTAAATGGATTCGTACTACATTTCCTGCCATTCTTTAGTCCCAGACATTACCAGTGGAAAGCTGGTAAATGACCAAAAACTGATAATATTTACAACTCCGGACACTTTAGGGAGCGTTTTCACTTGAATTTGCTTTCAAATGTTAGGAATTCATATATATACAGCTCAAAATTTCTGTAGAAAGACTGTAAGTAAGGACTTCAATGTTAATGTTTACAATTGAAGCCGAACTTCTCTGGCGTCTTTTGTGTGAATCAGTTAAAATCCTAACCGTTCCAGTACTTACTTGTAACAAAACTCTCTAATTGTGGTAAAACTCTTAAAATACGCAATTTGAGTTTCCAGAAATGATTAAAAACTTGTAAGAAACCCTTGAAATAAAAGTAAATGGATTCGTACTACATTTCCTGCCATTCTTTAGTCCCAGACATTACCAGTGGAAAGCTGGTAAATGACCAAAAACTGATAATATTTACAACTCCGGACACTTTAGGGAGCGTTTTCACTTCAATTTGCTTTCAAATATTAGTAATTCATGTTTATACAGGTCAAAATTTCTGTAGAATGACTGTAATTAAGGACTACATTGCGAAAGTTTACAATGGAGGCCGAACTTCTCTGGCGTCTTTTGTGTGAATCAGTTAAAATCCTAACGGTTCCATTACTTACTTGTAAGAAAACTCTCTAATTTTGGTAAAACTCTTAAAATACGCAATTTGAGTTTCCAGAAACGATTAAAAACCTGAAAGAAACCCTTGAAAGAAAAGTAAATGGATTCGTACTACATTTCCTGCCGATTTTTTACTGACAGACATTACCAGTGGAAAGCTGGGAAATGACCAGAAAACTGATAATATTTACAACTCCGGACACTTTAGGGAGCGTTTTAAGTTGAATTTGCTTTCAAATATTAGGAATTCATGTTTATACAGCTCAAAATTTCTGTAGGAAGACTGTAAGTAAGGACATCACTGCTAATGTTACAATTGAGGCCAAATGTCTCTGGCGTCTTTTGTGTGAGTTAAAATCCTTATGGTTCCAGTACATACTTGTAAGAAAACTCTCTAATTGTGGTAAAACTCTTAAAATACGCAAATAGAGTTTCCAGAAATGCTTAAAAACTTGTAAGAAACCCTTGAAATAAAAGTAAATGGATTCGTACTACATTTCCTGCCGTTTTTTAATCCCAGACATTACCAGTGGAAAGCTGGTAAATGACCTAAACCTGATAATATTTACAACTCCGGACACTTTAGGGAGCGTTTTCACTTGAATTTGCTTTCAAATGTTAGGAATTCATATATATACAGCTCAAAATTTCTGTAGAAAGACTGTAAGTAAGGACTTCAATGTTAATGTTTACAATTGAGGCCGAACTTCTCTGGCGTCTTTTGTGTGAATCAGTTAAAATCCTAACCGTTCCAGTACTTACTTGTAACAAAACTCTCTAATTGTGGTAAAACTCTTAAAATACGCAATTTGAGTTTCCAGAAATGATTAAAAACTTGTAAGAAACCCTTGAAATAAAAGTAAATGGATTCGTACTACATTTCCTGCCATTCTTTAGTCCCAGACATTACCAGTGGAAAGCTGGTAAATGACCAAAAACTGATAATATTTACAACTCCGGACACTTTAGGGAGCGTTTTCACTTGAATTTGCTTTCAAATGTTAGGAATTCATATATATACAGCTCAAAATTTCTGTAGAAAGACTGTAAGTAAGGACTTCAATGTTAATGTTTACAATTGAAGCCGAACTTCTCTGGCGTCTTTTGTGTGAATCAGTTAAAATCCTAACCGTTCCAGTACTTACTTGTAACAAAACTCTCTAATTGTGGTAAAACTCTTAAAATACGCAATTTGAGTTTCCAGAAATGATTAAAAACTTGTAAGAAACCCTTGAAATAAAAGTAAATGGATTCGTACTACATTTCCTGCCATTCTTTAGTCCCAGACATTACCAGTGGAAAGCTGGTAAATGACCAAAAACTGATAATATTTACAACTCCGGACACTTTAGGGAGCGTTTTCACTTCAATTTGCTTTCAAATATTAGTAATTCATGTTTATACAGGTCAAAATTTCTGTAGAATGACTGTAATTAAGGACTACATTGCGAAAGTTTACAATGGAGGCCGAACTTCTCTGGCGTCTTTTGTGTGAATCAGTTAAAATCCTAACGGTTCCATTACTTACTTGTAAGAAAACTCTCTAATTTTGGTAAAACTCTTAAAATACGCAATTTGAGTTTCCAGAAACGATTAAAAACTTGTAAGAAACCCTTGAAATAAAAGTAAATGGATTCGTACTACATTTCCTGCCGATTTTTTACTGACAGACATTACCAGTGGAAAGCTGGGAAATGACCAGAAAACTGATAATATTTACAACTCCGGACACTTTAGGGAGCGTTTTAACTTGAATTTGCTTTCAAATATTAGGAATTCATGTTTATACAGCTCAAAATTTCTGTAGGAAGACTGTAAGTAAGGACATCACTGCTAATGTTACAATTGAGGCCAAATGTCTCTGGCGTCTTTTGTGTGAGTTAAAATCCTTATGGTTCCAGTACATACTTGTAAGAAAACTCTCTAATTGTGGTAAAACTCTTAAAATACGCAAATAGAGTTTCCAGAAATGCTTAAAAACTTGTAAGAAACCCTTGAAATAAAAGTAAATGGATTCGTACTACATTTCCTGCTGTTTTTTACTGACAGACATTGCCAGTGGAAACCTGGTAAATGACCAGAAAACTGATAATATTTACTACTCCGGACACTTTAGGGAGCGTTTTAACTTGAATTTGCTTTCAAATATTAGGAATTCATGTTTATACAGCTCAAAATTTCTGTAGGAAGACTGTAAGTAAGGACATCACTTCTAATGTTACAATTGAGGCCAAATGTCTCTGGCGTCTTTTGTGTGAGTTAAAATCCTTATGGTTCCAGTACATACTTGTAAGAAAACTCTCTAATTGTGGTAAAACTCTTAAAATACGCAAATAGAGTTTCCAGAAATGCTTAAAAACTTGTAAGAAACCCTTGAAATAAAAGTAAATGGATTCGTACTACATTTCCTGCCGTTTTTTACTGACAGACATTACCAGTGGAAAGCTGGTAAATGACCAGAAAACTGATAATATTTACAACTCCGGACACTTTAGGGAGCGTTTTCACTTGAATTTGCTTTCAAATGTTAGGAATTCATGTTTATACAGCTCAAAATTTCTGTAGAAAGACTGTAAGTAAGGACTTCACTGTTAATGTTTACAATTGAGGCCGAACTTCTCTGGCGTCTTTTGTGTGAATCAGTTAAAATCCTAACCGTTCCAGTACTTACTTGTAACAAAACTCTCTAATTGTGGTAAAACTCTTAAAATACGCAATTTGAGTTTCCAGAAATGATTAAAAACTTGTAAGAAACCCTTGAAATAAAAGTAAATGGATTCGTACTACATTTCCTGCCATTCTTTAGTCCCAGACATTACCAGTGGAAAGCTGGTAAATGACCAAAAACTGATAATATTTACAACTCCGGACACTTTAGGGAGCGTTTTCACTTCAATTTGCTTTCAAATATTAGTAATTCATGTTTATACAGGTCAAAATTTCTGTAGAATGACTGTAATTAAGGACTACATTGCGAAAGTTTACAATGGAGGCCGAACTTCTCTGGCGTCTTTTGTGTGAATCAGTTAAAATCCTAACGGTTCCATTACTTACTTGTAAGAAAACTCTCTAATTTTGGTAAAACTCTTAAAATACGCAATTTGAGTTTCCAGAAACGATTAAAAACTTGTAAGAAACCCTTGAAATAAAAGTAAATGGATTCGTACTACATTTCCTGCCGTTTTTTTACTGACAGACATTACCAGTGGAAAGCTGGGAAATGACCAGAAAACTGATAATATTTACAACTCCGGACACTTTAGGGAGCGTTTTAACTTGAATTTGCTTTCAAATATTAGGAATTCATGTTTATACAGCTCAAAATTTCTGTAGGAAGACTGTAAGTAAGGACATCACTGCTAATGTTACAATTGAGGCCAAATGTCTCTGGCGTCTTTTGTGTGAGTTAAAATCCTTATGGTTCCAGTACATACTTGTAAGAAAACTCTCTAATTGTGGTAAAACTCTTAAAATACGCAAATAGAGTTTCCAGAAATGCTTAAAAACTTGTAAGAAACCCTTGAAATAAAAGTAAATGGATTCGTACTACATTTCCTGCCGTTTTTTACTGACAGACATTACCAGTGGAAAGCTGGTAAATGACCAGAAAACTGATAATATTTACAACTCCGGACACTTTAGGGAGCGTTTTCACTTGAATTTGCTTTCAAATGTTAGGAATTCATGTTTATACAGCTCAAAATTTCTGTAGAAAGACTGTAAGTAAGGACTTTACTGTTAATGTTTACAATTGAGGCCGAACTTCTCTGGCGTCTTTTGTGTGAATCAGTTAAAATCCTAACGGTTCCAGTACTTACTTGTAACAAAACTCTCTAATTGTGGTAAAACTCTTAAAATACACAATTAGAGTTTCCAGAAATGATTATAAACTTGTAAGAAACCCTTGAAATAAAAGTAAATGGATTCGTACTACATTTCCTGCCGTATTTTAATCCCAGATTTTACCAGTGGAAAGCTGGTAAATGAACAAAACTGATAATATTTACAACTCCGGACACTTTAGGGAGCGTTTTCACTTGAATTTGCTTTCAAATGTTAGGAATTCATGTTTATACATCTCAAAGTTTCTGTAGAAGTTCTGTAAGGAATGACTATACTGCCTATGCTTACAATTGAGGCCGAACTTCTCTGGCATCTTTTGTGTGAATCAGTTAAAAACCTTACGGTTCCAGGACTTACTTGTAACAAAACTCTCTAATTGTGGTAAAACTCTTAAAATACGCAATTTGAGTTTCCAGAAATGATTAAAAACTTGTAAGAAACCCTTGAAATAAAAGTAAATTTATTCGTACTACATTTCCTGCCATTTTTTAATCCCAGACATTACCAGTGGAAAGCTGGTAAATGACCAAAAACTGATAATATTTACAACTCCGGACACTTTAGGGAGCGTTTTCACTTGAATTTGCTTTCAAATGTTAGGAATTCATATTTATACAGCTCAAAATTTCTGTAGAAAGACTGTAAGTAAGGACTTCAATGTTAATGTTTACAATTGAGGCCGAACTTCTCTGGCGTCTTTTGTGTGAATCAGTTAAAATCCTTATGATTCCAGTACTTACTTGTTACAAAACTCTCTAATTGTGGTAAAACTCTTAAAATACGCAAATAGAGTTTCCAGAAATGATTAAAAACTTGTAAGAAACCCTTGAAATAAAAGTAAATGTATTCGTACTACATTTCCTGCCGTTTTTTACTGACAGACATTACCAGCGGAAAGCTGGGAAATGACCAGAAAACTGATAATATTTACAACTCCGGACACTTTAGGGAGCGTTTTCACTTGAATTTGCTTTCAAATGTTAGGAATTCATGGTTATACAGCTCAAAATTTCTGTAGAAAGACTGTAAGTAAGGACTTCACTGCGAAAGTTTACAACGGAGGCCGAACTTCTCTGGCGTCTTTTGTGTGAATCACTTAAAATCCTTACGGTTCCATTACTTACTTGTAAGAAAACTCTCTAATTTTGGTAAAACTCTTAAAATAGGCAATTTGAGTTTCCACAAACGATTAAAAACTTGTAAGAAACCCTTGAAATAAAAGTAAATGGATTCGTACTACATTTCCTGCCGTTTTTTTACTGACAGACATTACCAGTGGAAAGCTTTTAAATGACCAGAAAACTGATACTATTTACAACTCCGGACACTTTAGGGAGCGTTTTCACTTGAATTTGCTTTCAAATATTAGGAATTCATGTTTATACAGCTCAAAATTTCTGTAGAAAGACTGTAAGTAAGGACTGCACTGCTAATGTTTACAATTGAGGCCAAATGTCTCTGGCGTCTTTTGTGTGAGTTAAAATCCTTATGGTTCCAGTACATACTTGTAACAAAACTCTCTAATTGTGGTAAAACTCTTAAAATACGCCATTAGAGTTTCCAGAAATGATTATAAACTTGTAAGAAACCCTTGAAAGAAAAGTAAATGGATTCGTACTACATTTCCTGCCGATTTTTTACTGACAGACATTACCAGTGGAAAGCTGGGAAATGACCAGAAAACTGATAATATTTACAACTCCGGACACTTTAGGGAGCGTTTTAAGTTGAATTTGCTTTCAAATATTAGGAATTCATGTTTATACAGCTCAAAATTTCTGTAGGAAGACTGTAAGTAAGGACATCACTGCTAATGTTACAATTGAGGCCAAATGTCTCTGGCGTCTTTTGTGTGAGTTAAAATCCTTATGGTTCCAGTACATACTTGTAAGAAAACTCTCTAATTGTGGTAAAACTCTTAAAATACGCAAATAGAGTTTCCAGAAATGCTTAAAAACTTGTAAGAAACCCTTGAAATAAAAGTAAATGGATTCGTACTACATTTCCTGCCGTTTTTTAATCCCAGACATTACCAGTGGAAAGCTGGTAAATGACCTAAACCTGATAATATTTACAACTCCGGACACTTTAGGGAGCGTTTTCACTTGAATTTGCTTTCAAATGTTAGGAATTCATATATATACAGCTCAAAATTTCTGTAGAAAGACTGTAAGTAAGGACTTCAATGTTAATGTTTACAATTGAGGCCGAACTTCTCTGGCGTCTTTTGTGTGAATCAGTTAAAATCCTAACCGTTCCAGTACTTACTTGTAACAAAACTCTCTAATTGTGGTAAAACTCTTAAAATACGCAATTTGAGTTTCCAGAAATGATTAAAAACTTGTAAGAAACCCTTGAAATAAAAGTAAATGGATTCGTACTACATTTCCTGCCATTCTTTAGTCCCAGACATTACCAGTGGAAAGCTGGTAAATGACCAAAAACTGATAATATTTACAACTCCGGACACTTTAGGGAGCGTTTTCACTTGAATTTGCTTTCAAATGTTAGGAATTCATATATATACAGCTCAAAATTTCTGTAGAAAGACTGTAAGTAAGGACTTCAATGTTAATGTTTACAATTGAAGCCGAACTTCTCTGGCGTCTTTTGTGTGAATCAGTTAAAATCCTAACCGTTCCAGTACTTACTTGTAACAAAACTCTCTAATTGTGGTAAAACTCTTAAAATACGCAATTTGAGTTTCCAGAAATGATTAAAAACTTGTAAGAAACCCTTGAAATAAAAGTAAATGGATTCGTACTACATTTCCTGCCATTCTTTAGTCCCAGACATTACCAGTGGAAAGCTGGTAAATGACCAAAAACTGATAATATTTACAACTCCGGACACTTTAGGGAGCGTTTTCACTTCAATTTGCTTTCAAATATTAGTAATTCATGTTTATACAGGTCAAAATTTCTGTAGAATGACTGTAATTAAGGACTACATTGCGAAAGTTTACAATGGAGGCCGAACTTCTCTGGCGTCTTTTGTGTGAATCAGTTAAAATCCTAACGGTTCCATTACTTACTTGTAAGAAAACTCTCTAATTTTGGTAAAACTCTTAAAATACGCAATTTGAGTTTCCAGAAACGATTAAAAACTTGTAAGAAACCCTTGAAATAAAAGTAAATGGATTCGTACTACATTTCCTGCCGATTTTTTACTGACAGACATTACCAGTGGAAAGCTGGGAAATGACCAGAAAACTGATAATATTTACAACTCCGGACACTTTAGGGAGCGTTTTAACTTGAATTTGCTTTCAAATATTAGGAATTCATGTTTATACAGCTCAAAATTTCTGTAGGAAGACTGTAAGTAAGGACATCACTGCTAATGTTACAATTGAGGCCAAATGTCTCTGGCGTCTTTTGTGTGAGTTAAAATCCTTATGGTTCCAGTACATACTTGTAAGAAAACTCTCTAATTGTGGTAAAACTCTTAAAATACGCAAATAGAGTTTCCAGAAATGCTTAAAAACTTGTAAGAAACCCTTGAAATAAAAGTAAATGGATTCGTACTACATTTCCTGCTGTTTTTTACTGACAGACATTGCCAGTGGAAACCTGGTAAATGACCAGAAAACTGATAATATTTACTACTCCGGACACTTTAGGGAGCGTTTTAACTTGAATTTGCTTTCAAATATTAGGAATTCATGTTTATACAGCTCAAAATTTCTGTAGGAAGACTGTAAGTAAGGACATCACTTCTAATGTTACAATTGAGGCCAAATGTCTCTGGCGTCTTTTGTGTGAGTTAAAATCCTTATGGTTCCAGTACATACTTGTAAGAAAACTCTCTAATTGTGGTAAAACTCTTAAAATACGCAAATAGAGTTTCCAGAAATGCTTAAAAACTTGTAAGAAACCCTTGAAATAAAAGTAAATGGATTCGTACTACATTTCCTGCCGTTTTTTACTGACAGACATTACCAGTGGAAAGCTGGTAAATGACCAGAAAACTGATAATATTTACAACTCCGGACACTTTAGGGAGCGTTTTCACTTGAATTTGCTTTCAAATGTTAGGAATTCATGTTTATACAGCTCAAAATTTCTGTAGAAAGACTGTAAGTAAGGACTTCACTGTTAATGTTTACAATTGAGGCCGAACTTCTCTGGCGTCTTTTGTGTGAATCAGTTAAAATCCTAACCGTTCCAGTACTTACTTGTAACAAAACTCTCTAATTGTGGTAAAACTCTTAAAATACGCAATTTGAGTTTCCAGAAATGATTAAAAACTTGTAAGAAACCCTTGAAATAAAAGTAAATGGATTCGTACTACATTTCCTGCCATTCTTTAGTCCCAGACATTACCAGTGGAAAGCTGGTAAATGACCAAAAACTGATAATATTTACAACTCCGGACACTTTAGGGAGCGTTTTCACTTCAATTTGCTTTCAAATATTAGTAATTCATGTTTATACAGGTCAAAATTTCTGTAGAATGACTGTAATTAAGGACTACATTGCGAAAGTTTACAATGGAGGCCGAACTTCTCTGGCGTCTTTTGTGTGAATCAGTTAAAATCCTAACGGTTCCATTACTTACTTGTAAGAAAACTCTCTAATTTTGGTAAAACTCTTAAAATACGCAATTTGAGTTTCCAGAAACGATTAAAAACTTGTAAGAAACCCTTGAAATAAAAGTAAATGGATTCGTACTACATTTCCTGCCGTTTTTTTACTGACAGACATTACCAGTGGAAAGCTGGGAAATGACCAGAAAACTGATAATATTTACAACTCCGGACACTTTAGGGAGCGTTTTAACTTGAATTTGCTTTCAAATATTAGGAATTCATGTTTATACAGCTCAAAATTTCTGTAGGAAGACTGTAAGTAAGGACATCACTGCTAATGTTACAATTGAGGCCAAATGTCTCTGGCGTCTTTTGTGTGAGTTAAAATCCTTATGGTTCCAGTACATACTTGTAAGAAAACTCTCTAATTGTGGTAAAACTCTTAAAATACGCAAATAGAGTTTCCAGAAATGCTTAAAAACTTGTAAGAAACCCTTGAAATAAAAGTAAATGGATTCGTACTACATTTCCTGCCGTTTTTTACTGACAGACATTACCAGTGGAAAGCTGGTAAATGACCAGAAAACTGATAATATTTACAACTCCGGACACTTTAGGGAGCGTTTTCACTTGAATTTGCTTTCAAATGTTAGGAATTCATGTTTATACAGCTCAAAATTTCTGTAGAAAGACTGTAAGTAAGGACTTTACTGTTAATGTTTACAATTGAGGCCGAACTTCTCTGGCGTCTTTTGTGTGAATCAGTTAAAATCCTAACGGTTCCAGTACTTACTTGTAACAAAACTCTCTAATTGTGGTAAAACTCTTAAAATACACAATTAGAGTTTCCAGAAATGATTATAAACTTGTAAGAAACCCTTGAAATAAAAGTAAATGGATTCGTACTACATTTCCTGCCGTATTTTAATCCCAGATTTTACCAGTGGAAAGCTGGTAAATGAACAAAACTGATAATATTTACAACTCCGGACACTTTAGGGAGCGTTTTCACTTGAATTTGCTTTCAAATGTTAGGAATTCATGTTTATACATCTCAAAGTTTCTGTAGAAGTTCTGTAAGGAATGACTATACTGCCTATGCTTACAATTGAGGCCGAACTTCTCTGGCATCTTTTGTGTGAATCAGTTAAAAACCTTACGGTTCCAGGACTTACTTGTAACAAAACTCTCTAATTGTGGTAAAACTCTTAAAATACGCAATTTGAGTTTCCAGAAATGATTAAAAACTTGTAAGAAACCCTTGAAATAAAAGTAAATTTATTCGTACTACATTTCCTGCCATTTTTTAATCCCAGACATTACCAGTGGAAAGCTGGTAAATGACCAAAAACTGATAATATTTACAACTCCGGACACTTTAGGGAGCGTTTTCACTTGAATTTGCTTTCAAATGTTAGGAATTCATATTTATACAGCTCAAAATTTCTGTAGAAAGACTGTAAGTAAGGACTTCAATGTTAATGTTTACAATTGAGGCCGAACTTCTCTGGCGTCTTTTGTGTGAATCAGTTAAAATCCTTATGATTCCAGTACTTACTTGTTACAAAACTCTCTAATTGTGGTAAAACTCTTAAAATACGCAAATAGAGTTTCCAGAAATGATTAAAAACTTGTAAGAAACCCTTGAAATAAAAGTAAATGTATTCGTACTACATTTCCTGCCGTTTTTTACTGACAGACATTACCAGCGGAAAGCTGGGAAATGACCAGAAAACTGATAATATTTACAACTCCGGACACTTTAGGGAGCGTTTTCACTTGAATTTGCTTTCAAATGTTAGGAATTCATGGTTATACAGCTCAAAATTTCTGTAGAAAGACTGTAAGTAAGGACTTCACTGCGAAAGTTTACAACGGAGGCCGAACTTCTCTGGCGTCTTTTGTGTGAATCACTTAAAATCCTTACGGTTCCATTACTTACTTGTAAGAAAACTCTCTAATTTTGGTAAAACTCTTAAAATAGGCAATTTGAGTTTCCACAAACGATTAAAAACTTGTAAGAAACCCTTGAAATAAAAGTAAATGGATTCGTACTACATTTCCTGCCGTTTTTTTACTGACAGACATTACCAGTGGAAAGCTTTTAAATGACCAGAAAACTGATACTATTTACAACTCCGGACACTTTAGGGAGCGTTTTCACTTGAATTTGCTTTCAAATATTAGGAATTCATGTTTATACAGCTCAAAATTTCTGTAGAAAGACTGTAAGTAAGGACTGCACTGCTAATGTTTACAATTGAGGCCAAATGTCTCTGGCGTCTTTTGTGTGAGTTAAAATCCTTATGGTTCCAGTACATACTTGTAACAAAACTCTCTAATTGTGGTAAAACTCTTAAAATACGCCATTAGAGTTTCCAGAAATGATTATAAACTTGTAAGAAACCCTTGAAATAAAAGTAAATGGATTCGTACTACATTTCCTGCCATTTTTTAATCCCAGACATTACCAGTGGAAAGCTGGTAAATGACCAAAAACTGATTATATTTACAACTCCGGAAACTTTAGGGAGCGTTTTCACTTGAATTAGCTTTCAAATGTTAGGAATTAATGTTTATACAGCTCAAAGTTCCTGTAGAAGGTCTGTAAGGAATGACTATACTGCCTATGTTTACAATTGAGGCCGAACTTCTCTGGCGTCTTTTGTGTGAATCAGTTAAAATCCTAACGGTTCCAGTACTTACTTGTAAGAAAACTCTCTAATTGTGGTAAAACTCTTAAAATACGCAATTTGAGTTTCCAGAAATGATTAAAAACTTGTAAGAAACCCTTGAAATAAAAGTAAATGGATTCGTACTACATTTCCTGCCATTTTTTTACTGACAGACATTACCAGTGGAAAACTGGTAAATGACCTAAACCTGATAATATTTACAACTCCGGACACTTTAGGGAGCGTTTTCACTTGAATTTGCTTTCAAATGTTAGGAATTCATATATATACAGCTCAAAATTTCTGTAGAAAGACTGTAAGTAAGGACTTCAATGTTAATGTTTACAATTGAGGCCGAACTTCTCTGGCGTCTTTTGTGTGAATCAGTTAAAATCCTAACCGTTCCAGTACTTACTTGTAACAAAACCCTCTAATTGTGGTAAAACTCTTAAAATACGCAATTAGAGTTTCCAGAAATGATTAAAAACTTGTAAGAAACCCTTGAAATAAAAGCAAATGGATTCGTAATACATTTCCTGCCGTTTTTTAATCCCAGACATTACCAGTGGAAAGTTGGTAAATGACAAGAAAACTGATAATATTTACAACTCCGGACACTTTAGGGAGCGTTTTCACTTGAATTTGCTTTCAAATGTTAGGAATTCATGTTTATACAGCTCAAAGTTTCGGTAGAAGGTCTGTAAGGAATGACTATACTGCCGATGTTTACAATTGAGGCCGAACTTCTCTGGCGTCTTTTGTGTGAATCAGTTAAAATCCTTATGGTTCCAGTACCTACTTGTAACAAAACTCTCTAATTGTGGTAAAACTCTTAAAATACGCAATTTGAGTTTCCAGAAATGATTCAAAACTTGTAAGAAACCCTTGAAATAAAAGTAAATGGATTCGTACTACATTTCCTGCCATTTTTTAATCCCAGACATTA
Organism: Myotis daubentonii; assembly: GCF_963259705.1. Classification (NCBI taxonomy): domain Eukaryota; kingdom Metazoa; phylum Chordata; class Mammalia; order Chiroptera; family Vespertilionidae; genus Myotis; species Myotis daubentonii. The sequence goes on along the minus strand of NC_081843.1, from coordinate 1,208,343 downwards.
CCAGTGGAAAGCTGGTAAATGACCAAAAACTGATAATATTTACAACTCCGGACACTTTAGGGAGCGTTTTCACTTGAATTTGCTTTCAAATGTTAGGAATTCATATTTATACAGCTCAAAATTTCTGTAGAAAGACTGTAAGTAAGGACTTCACTGTTAATGTTTACAATTGAGGCCGAACTTCTCTGGCGTCTTTTGTGTGAATCAGTTAAAATCCTTATGATTCCAGTACTTACTTGTTACAAAACTCTGTAATTGTGGTAAAACTCTTAAAATACGCAAATAGAGTTTCCAGAAATGATTAAAAACTTGTAAGAAACCCTTGAAATAAAAGTAAATGTATTCGTACTACATTTCCTGCCGTTTTTTACTGACAGACATTACCAGCGGAAAGCTGGGAAATGACCAGAAAACTGATAATATTTACAACTCCGGACACTTTAGGGAGCGTTTTCACTTGAATTTGCTTTCAAATGTTAGGAATTAATGTTTATACAGCTCAAAGTTCCTGTAGAAGGTCTGTAAGGAATGACTATACTGCCTATGTTTACAATTGAGGCCGAACTTCTCTGGCGTCTCTTGTGTGAATCAGTTAAAATCCTAACGGTTCCAGTACTTACTTGTAAGAAAACTCTCTAATTGTGGTAAAACTCTTAAAATACGCAATTTGAGTTTCCAGAAATGATTAAAAACTTGTAAGAAACCCTTGAAATAAAAGTAAATGGATTCGTACTACATTTCCTGCCATTTTTTTACTGACAGACATTACCAGTGGAAAACTGGTAAATGACCTAAACCTGATAATATTTACAACTCCGGACACTTTAGGGAGCGTTTTCACTTGAAATTGCTTTCAAATGTTAGGAATTCATATATATACAGCTCAAAATTTCTGTAGAAAGACTGTAAGTAAGGACTTCAATGTTAATGTTTACAATTGAGGCCGAACTTCTCTGGCGTCTTTTGTGTGAATCAGTTAAAATCCTAACTGTTCCAGTACTTACTTGTAACAAAACCATCTAATTGTGGTAAAACTCTTAAAATACGCAATTAGAGTTTCCAGAAATGATTAAAAACTTGTAAGAAACCCTTGAAATAAAAGCAAATGGATTCGTAATACATTTCCTGCCGTTTTTTAATCCCAGACATTACCAGTGGAAAGTTGGTAAATGACAAGAAAACTGATAATATTTACAACTCCGGACACTTTAGGGAGCGTTTTCACTTGAATTTGCTTTCAAATGTTAGGAATTCATGTTTATACAGCTCAAAGTTTCTGTAGAAGGTCTGTAAGGAATGACTATACTGCCGATGTTTACAATTGAGGCCGAACTTCTCTGGCGTCTTTTGTGTGAATCAGTTAAAATCCTTATGGTTCCAGTACCTACTTGTAACAAAACTCTCTAATAGTGGTAAAACTCTTAAAATACGCAATTTGAGTTTCCAGAAATGATTCAAAACTTGTAAGAAACCCTTGAAATAAAAGTAAATGGATTCGTACTACATTTCCTGCCATTTTTTAATCCCAGACATTACCAGTGGAAAGCTGGTAAATGACCAAAAACTGATAATATTTACAACTCCGGACACTTTAGGGAGCGTTTTCACTTGAATTTGCTTTCAAATGTTAGGAATTCATGGTTATACAGCTCAAAATTTCTGTAGAAAGACTGTAAGTAAGGACTTCACTGCGAAAGTTTACAACGGAGGCCGAACTTCTCTGGCGTCTTTTGTGTGAATCACTTAAAATCCTTACGGTTCCATTACTTACTTGTAAGAACACTCTCTAATTTTGGTAAAACTCTTAAAATACGCAATTTGAGTTTCCAGAAACGATTAAAAACTTGTAAGAAACCCTTGAAATAAAAGTAAATGGATTCGTACTACATTTCCTGCCGTTTTTTTACTGACAGACATTACCAGTGGAAAGCTGGTAAATGACCAGAAAACTGATAATATTTACAACTCCGGAAACTTTAGGGAGCGTTTTCACTTGAATTTGCTTTCAAATATTAGGAATTCATGTTTATACAGCTCAAAATTTCTGTAGAAAGACTGTAAGTAAGGACTGCACTGCTAATGTTTACAATTGAGGCCAAATGTCTCTGGCGTCTTTTGTGTGAGTTAAAATCCTTATGGTTCCAGTACATACTTGTAACAAAACTCTCTAATTGTGGTAAAACTCTTAAAATACGCCATTAGAGTTTCCAGAAATGATTATAAACTTGTAAGAAACCCTTGAAATAAAAGTAAATGGATTCGTACTACATTTCCTGCCATTTTTTAATCCCAGACATTACCAGTGGAAAGCTGGTAAATGACCAAAAACTGATTATATTTACAACTCCGGACACTTTAGTGAGCGTTTTCACTTGAATTAGCTTTCAAATGTTAGGAATTCATGTTTATACAGCTCAAAGTTTCTGTAGAAGGTCTGTAAGGAATCACTATACTGCCTATGTTTACAATTGAGGCCGAACTTCTCTGGCGTCTTTTGTGTGAATCAGTTAAAATCCTAACGGTTCCAGTACTTACTTGTAAGAAAACTCTCTAATTGTGGTAAAACTCTTAAAATACGCAATTTGAGTTTCCAGAAATGATTAAAAACTTGTAAGAAACCCTTGAAATAAAAGTAAATGGATTCGTACTACATTTCCTGCCGTTTTTTACTGACAGACATTACCAGTGGAAAGCTATGAAATGACCAGAAAACTGATAATATTTACAACTCCGGACACTTTAGGGAGTGTTTTCACTTGAATTTCCTTTCAAATGTTAGGAATTCATGGTTATACAGCTCAAAATTTCTGTAGAAAGACTGTAAGTAAGGACTTCACTGTTAATGTTTACAATTGAGGCCGAACTTCTCTGGCGTCTTTTTGTGAATCAGTTAAAATCCTAACGGTTCCAGTACTTACTTGTAAGAAAACTCTCTAATTGTGGTAAAACTCTTAAAATACACAATTAGAGTTTCCAGAAATGATTATAAACTTGTAAGAAACCCTTGAAATAAAAGTAAATGGATTCCTACTACATTTCCTGCCGTTTTTTAATCCCAGATTTTACCAGTGGAAAGCTGGTAAATGAACAAAAACTGATAATATTTACAACTCCGGACACTTTAGGGAGCGTTTTCAGTTGAATTTGCTTTCAAATGTTAGGAATTCATGTTTATACAGCTCAAAGTTTCTGTAGAAGGTCTGTAAGGAATGACTATACTGCCTATGCTTACAATTGAGGCCGAACTTCTCTGGCATCTTTTGTGTGAATCAGTTAAAATCCTTACGGTTCCAGGACTTACTTGTAACAAAACTCTCTAATTGTGGTAAAACTCTTAAAATACACAATTTGAGTTTCCAGAAATGATTAAAAACTTGTAAGAAACCCTTGAAATAAAAGTAAATGGATTCGTACTACATTTCCTGCCGTTTTTTACTGACAGACATTACCAGTGGAAAGCTGGTAAATGACCAGAAAACTGATAATATTTACAACTCCGGACACTTTAGGGAGCGTTTTTACTTGAATTTGCTTTCAAATGTTAGGAATTCATGGTTATACAGCTCAAAATTTCTGTAGAAAGACTGTAAGTAAGGACTTCACTGCGAAAGTTTACAATGGAGGCCGAACTTCTCTGGCGTCTTTTGTGTGAATCACTTAAAATCCTTACGGTTCCATTACTTACTTGTAAGAACACTCTCTAATTTTGGTAAAACTCTTAAAATACGCAATTTGAGTTCCAGAAACGATTAAAAACTTGTAAGAAACCCTTGAAATAAAAGCAAATGGATTCGTACTACATTTCCTGCCGTTTTTTTACTGACAGACATTACCAGTGGAAAGCTGGTAAATGACCCAAACCTGATAATATTTACAACTCCGGACACTTTAGGGAGCGTTTTCACTTGAATTTGCTTTCAAATGTTAGGAATTCATATATATACAGCTCAAAATTTCTGTAGAAAGACTGTAAGTAAGGACTTCACTGTTAATGTTTACAATTGAGGCCGAACTTCTCTGGCGTCTTTTGTGTGAATCAGTTAAAATCCTAACCGTTCCAGTACTTACTTGTAACAAAACTCTCTAATTGTGGTAAAACTCTTAAAATACGCAATTAGAGTTTCCAGAAATGATTAAAAACTTGTAAGAAACCCTTGAAATAAAAGCAAATGGATTCGTAATACATTTCCTGCCGTTTTTTAATCCCAGACATTACCAGTGGAAAGCTGGTAAATGACAAGAAAACTGATAATATTTACAACTCCGGACACTTTAGGGAGTGTTTTCACTTGAATTTCCTTTCAAATGTTAGGAATTCATGGTTATACAGCTCAAAATTTCTGTAGAAAGACTGTAAGTAAGGACTTCACTGTTAATGTTTACAATTGAGGCCGAACTTCTCTGGCGTCTTTTTGTGAATCAGTTAAAATCCTAACGGTTCCAGTACTTACTTGTAAGAAAACTCTCTAATTGTGGTAAAACTCTTAAAATACACAATTAGAGTTTCCAGAAATGATTATAAACTTGTAAGAAACCCTTGAAATAAAAGTAAATGGATTCCTACTACATTTCCTGCCGTTTTTTAATCCCAGACATTACCAGTGGAAAGCTGGTAAATGACAAGAAAACTGATAATATTTACAACTCCGGACACTTTAGGGAGCCTTTTCACTTGAATTTGCTTTCAAATGTTAGGAATTCATGTTTATACAGCTCAAAGTTTCTGTAGAAGGTCTGTAAGGAATGACTATACTGCCTATGTTTACAATTGAGGCCGAACTTCTCTGGCGTCTTTTGTGTGAATCAGTTAAAATCCTTATGGTTCCAGTACCTACTAGTAACAAAACTCTCTAATTGTGGTAAAACTCTTAAAATACGCAATTTGAGTTTCCAGAAATGATTAAAAACTTGTAAGAAACCCTTGAAATAAAAGTAAATGGATTCGTGCTACATTTCCTGCCGTTTTTTACTGACAGACATTACCAGTGGAAAGCTGGTAAATGACCAGAAAACTGATAATATTTACAACTCCGGACACTTTAGGGAGCGTTTTCACTTGAATTTGCTTTCAAATGTTAGGAATTCATGTTTATACAGCTCAAAGTTTCTGTAGAAGGTCTGTAAGGAATGACTATACTGCCTATGCTTACAATTGAGGCCGAACTTCTCTGGCATCTTTTGTGTGAATCACTTAAATCCTTACGGTTCCATTACTTACTTGTAAGAAAACTCTCTAATTTTGGAAAAACTCTTAAAATACGCAATTTGAGTTTCCAGAAACGATTAAAAACTTGTAAGAAACCCTTGAAATAAAAGTAAATGGATTCGAACTACATTTCCTGCCGTTTTTTTACTGACAGACATTACCAGAGGAAAGCTGGTAAATGACCAGAAAACTGATAATATTTACAACTCCGGAAACTTTAGGGAGCGTTTTCACTTGAATTTGCTTTCAAATGTTAGGAATTCATGTTTATACAGCGCAAAATTTCTGTAGAAGGTCTGTAAGGAATGACTATACTGCCTATGCTTACAATTGAGGCCGAACTTCTCTGGCATCTTTTGTGTGAATCAGTTAAAATCCTTACGGTTCCAGGACTTACTTGTAACAAAACTCTCTAATTGTGGTAAAACTCTTAAAATCCGCCATTAGAGTTTCCAGAAATGATTATAAACTTGTAAGAAACCCTGAAATAAAAGTAAATGGATTCGTACGACATTTCCTGCCATTTTTTAATCCCAGACATTACCAGTGGAAAGCTGGTAAATGACCAAAAACTGATTATATTTACAACTCCGGAAACTTTAGGAAGCGTTTTCACTTGAATTAGCTTTCAAATGTTAGGAATTCATGTTTATACAGCTCAAAGTTTCTGTAGAAGGTCTGTAAGGAATGACTATACTGCCTATGTTTACAATTGAGGCCGAACTTCTCTGGCGTCTTTTGTGTGAATCAGTTACAATCCTAACGGTTCCAGTACTTACTTGTAAGAAAACTCTCTAATTGTGGTAAAACTCTTAAAATACGCAATTTGAGTTTCCAGAAATGATTAAAAACTTGTAAGAAACCCTTGAAATAAAAGTAAATGGATTCGTACTACATTTCCTGCCGTTTTTTACTGACAGACATTACCAGTGGAAAGCTGGTAAATGACCAGAAAACTGATAATATTTACAACTCCGGACACTTTAGGGAGCGTTTTCACTTGAATTTGCTTTCAAATGTTAGGAATTCATATATATACAGCTCAAAATTTCTGTAGAAAGACTGTAAGTAAGGACTTCACTGTTAATGTTTACAATTGAGGCCGAACTTCTCTGGCGTCTTTTGTGTGAATCAGTTAAAATCCTAACCGTTCCAGTACTTACTTGTAACAAAACTCTCTAATTGTGGTAAAACTCTTAAAATACGCAATTAGAGTTTCCAGAAATGATTAAAAACTTGTAAGAAACCCTTGAAATAAAAGCAAATGGATTCGTAATACATTTCCTGCCGTTTTTTAATCCCAGACATTACCAGTGGAAAGCTGGTAAATGACAAGAAAACTGATAATATTTACAACTCCGGACACTTTAGGGAGTGTTTTCACTTGAATTTCCTTTCAAATGTTAGGAATTCATGGTTATACAGCTCAAAATTTCTGTAGAAAGACTGTAAGTAAGGACTTCACTGTTAATGTTTACAATTGAGGCCGAACTTCTCTGGCGTCTTTTTGTGAATCAGTTAAAATCCTAACGGTTCCAGTACTTACTTGTAAGAAAACTCTCTAATTGTGGTAAAACTCTTAAAATACACAATTAGAGTTTCCAGAAATGATTATAAACTTGTAAGAAACCCTTGAAATAAAAGTAAATGGATTCCTACTACATTTCCTGCCGTTTTTTAATCCCAGACATTACCAGTGGAAAGCTGGTAAATGACAAGAAAACTGATAATATTTACAACTCCGGACACTTTAGGGAGCCTTTTCAGTTGAATTTGCTTTCAAATGTTAGGAATTCATGTTTATACAGCTCAAAGTTTCTGTAGAAGGTCTGTAAGGAATGACTATACTGCCTATGCTTACAATTGAGGCCGAACTTCTCTGGCATCTTTTGTGTGAATCAGTTAAAATCCTTACGGTTCCAGGACTTACTTGTAACAAAACTCTCTAATTGTGGTAAAACTCTTAAAATACACAATTTGAGTTTCCAGAAATGATTAAAAACTTGTAAGAAACCCTTGAAATAAAAGTAAATGGATTCGTACTACATTTCCTGCCGTTTTTTACTGACAGACATTACCAGTGGAAAGCTGGTAAATGACCAGAAAACTGATAATATTTACAACTCCGGACACTTTAGGGAGCGTTTTTACTTGAATTTGCTTTCAAATGTTAGGAATTCATGGTTATACAGCTCAAAATTTCTGTAGAAAGACTGTAAGTAAGGACTTCACTGCGAAAGTTTACAACGGAGGCCGAACTTCTCTGGCGTCTTTTGTGTGAATCACTTAAAATCCTTACGGTTCCATTACTTACTTGTAAGAAAACTCTCTAATTTTGGTAAAACTCTTAAAATACGCAATTTGAGTTTCCAGAAACGATTAAAAACTTGTAAGAAACCCTTGAAATAAAAGCAAATGGATTCGTACTACATTTCCTGCCGTTTTTTTACTGACAGACATTACCAGTGGAAAGCTGGTAAATGACCCAAACCTGATAATATTTACAACTCCGGACACTTTAGGGAGCGTTTTCACTTGAATTTGCTTTCAAATGTTAGGAATTCATATATATACAGCTCAAAATTTCTGTAGAAAGACTGTAAGTAAGGACTTCACTGTTAATGTTTACAATTGAGGCCGAACTTCTCTGGCGTCTTTTGTGTGAATCAGTTAAAATCCTAACCGTTCCAGTACTTACTTGTAACAAAACTCTCTAATTGTGGTAAAACTCTTAAAATACGCAATTAGAGTTTCCAGAAATGATTAAAAACTTGTAAGAAACCCTTGAAATAAAAGCAAATGGATTCGTAATACATTTCCTGCCGTTTTTTAATCCCAGACATTACCAGTGGAAAGCTGGTAAATGACAAGAAAACTGATAATATTTACAACTCCGGACACTTTAGGGAGTGTTTTCACTTGAATTTCCTTTCAAATGTTAGGAATTCATGGTTATACAGCTCAAAATTTCTGTAGAAAGACTGTAAGTAAGGACTTCACTGTTAATGTTTACAATTGAGGCCGAACTTCTCTGGCATCTTTTTGTGAATCAGTTAAAATCCTAACGGTTCCAGTACTTACTTGTAAGAAAACTCTCTAATTGTGGTAAAACTCTTAAAATACACAATTAGAGTTTCCAGAAATGATTATAAACTTGTAAGAAACCCTTGAAATAAAAGTAAATGGATTCCTACTACATTTCCTGCCGTTTTTTAATCCCAGATTTTACCAGTGGAAAGCTGGTAAATGAACAAAAACTGATAATATTTACAACTCCGGACACTTTAGGGAGCGTTTTCAGTTGAATATGCTTTCAAATGTTAGGAATTCATGTTTATACAGCTCAAAGTTTCTGTAGAAGGTCTGTAAGGAATGACTATACTGCCTATGCTTACAATTGAGGCCGAACTTCTCTGGCATCTTTTGTGTGAATCAGTTAAAATCCTTACGGTTCCAGGACTTACTTGTAACAAAACTCTCTAATTGTGGTAAAACTCTTAAAATACACAATTTGAGTTTCCAGAAATGATTAAAAACTTGTAAGAAACCCTTGAAATTAAAGTAAATCGATTCGTACTACATTTCCTGCCATTTTTTAATCCCAGACATTACCAGTGGAAAGCTGGTAAATGACCAAAAACTGATAATATTTACAACTCCGGACACTTTAGGGAGCGTTTTCACTTGAATTTGCTTTCAAATGTTAGGAATTCATGGTTATACAGCTCAAAATTTCTGTAGAAAGACTGTAAGTAAGGACTTCACTGCGAAAGTTTACAACGGAGGCCGAACTTCTCTGGCGTCTTTTGTGTGAATCACTTAAAATCCTTACGGTTCTGTTACTTACTTGTAAGAAAACTCTCTAATTTTAGTAAAACTCTTAAAATACGCAATTTGAGTTTCCAGAAACGATTAAAAACTTGTAAGAAACCCTTGAAATAAAAGCAAATGGATTCGTACTACATTTCCTGCCGTTTTTTTACTGACAGACATTACCAGTGGAAAGCTGGTAAATGACCCAAACTTGATAATATTTACAACTCCGGACACTTTAGGGAGCGTTTTCACTTGAATTTGCTTTCAAATGTTAGGAATTCATATATATGCAGCTCAAAATTTCTGTAGAAAGACTGTAAGTAAGGACTTCACTGTTAATGTTTACAATTGAGGCCGAACTTCTCTGGCGTCTTTTGTGTGAATCAGTTAAAATCCTAACCGTTCCAGTACTTACTTGTAACAAAACTCTCTAATTGTGGTAAAACTCTTAAAATACGCAATTAGAGTTTCCAGAAATGATTAAAAACTTGTAAGAAACCCTTGAAATAAAAGCATATGGATTCGTAATACATTTCCTGCCGTTTTTTAATCCCAGACATTACCAGTGGAAAGCTGGTAAATGACAAGAAAACTGATAATATTTACAACTCCGGACACTTTAGGGAGCCTTTTCACTTGAATTTGCTTTCAAATGTTAGGAATTCATGTTTATACAGCTCAAAGTTTCTGTAGAAGGTCTGTAAGGAATGACTATACTGCCTATGTTTACAATTGAGGCCGAACTTCTCTGGCGTCTTTTGTGTGAATCAGTTAAAATCCTTATGGTTCCAGTACCTACTTGTAACAAAACTCTCTAATTGTGGTAAAACTCTTAAAATACGCAATTTGAGTTTCCAGAAATGATTAAAAACTTGTAAGAAACCCTTGAAATAAAAGTAAATGGATTCGTGCTACATTTCCTGCCGTTTTTTCTGACAGACATTACCAGTGGAAAGCTGGTAAATGACCAGAAAACTGATAATATTTACAACTCCGGACACTTTAGGGAGCGTTTTCACTTGAATTTGCTTTCAAATGTTAGGAATTCATGTTTATACAGCTCAAAGTTTCTGTAGAAGGTCTGTAAGGAATGACTATACTGCCTATGCTTACAATTGAGGCCGAACTTCTCTGGCATCTTTTGTGTGAATCAGTTAAAATCCTTACGGTTCCAGGACTTACTTGTAACAAAACTCTCTAATTGTGGTAAAACTCTTAAAATACGCAATTTGAGTTTGCAGAAATGATTAAAAACTTGTAAGAAACCCTTGAAATAAAAGTAAATGGATTCGTACTACATTTCCTGCCATTTTTTAATCCCAGACATTACCAGTGGAAAGCTGGTAAATGACCAAAAACTGATAATATTTACAACTCCGGACACTTTAGGGAGCGTTTTCACTTGAATTTGCTTTCAAATGTTAGGAATTCATGGTTATACAGCTCAAAATTTCTGTAGAAAGACTGTAAGTAAGGACTTCACTGCGAAAGTTTACAACGGAGGCCGAACTTCTCTGGTGTCTTTTGTGTGAATCACTTAAAATCCTTACGGTTCCATTACTTACTTGTAAGAAAACTCTCTAATTTTGGAAAAACTCTTAAAATACGCAATTTGAGTTTCCAGAAACGATTAAAAACTTGTAAGAAACCCTTGAAATAAAAGTAAATGGATTCGAACTATATTTCCTGCCGTTTTTTTACTGACAGACATTACCAGAGGAAAGCTGGTAAATGACCAGAAAACTGATAATATTTACAACTCCGGAAACTTTAGGGAGCGTTTTCACTTGAATTTGCTTTCAAATATTAGGAATTCATGTTTATACAGCTCAAAATTTCTGTAGAAAGACTGTAAGTAAGGACTGCACTGCTAATGTTTACAATTGAAGCCAAATGTCTCTGGCGTCTTTTGTGTGAGTTAAAATCCTTATGGTTCCAGTACATACTTGTAACAAAACTCTCTAATTGTGGTAAAACTCTTAAAATACGCCATTAGAGTTTCCAGAAATGATTATAAACTTGTAAGAAACCCTTGAAATAAAAGTAAATGGATTCGTACGACATTTCCTGCCATTTTTTAATCCCAGACATTACCAGTGGAAAGCTGGTAAATGACCAAAAACTGATTATATTTACAACTCCGGAAACTTTAGGGAGCGTTTTCACTTGAATTAGCTTTCAAATGTTAGGAATTCATGTTTATACAGCTCAAAGTTTCTGTAGAAGGTCTGTAAGGAATGACTATACTGCCTATGTTTACAATTGAGGCCGAACTTCTCTGGCGTCTTTTGTGTGAATCAGTTAAAATCCTAACGGTTCCAGTACTTACTTGTAAGAAAACTCTCTAATTGTGGTAAAACTCTTAAAATACGCAATTTGAGTTTCCAGAAATGATTAAAAACTTGTAAGAAACCCTTGAAATAAAAGTAAATGGATTCGTACTACATTTCCTGCCGTTTTTTACTGACAGACATTACCAGTGGAAAGCTGGTAAATGACCAGAAAACTGATAATATTTACAACTCCGGACACTTTAGGGAGCGTTTTTACTTGAATTTGCTTTCAAATGTTAGGAATTCATGGTTATACAGCTCAAAATTTCTGTAGAAAGACTGTAAGTAAGGACTTCACTGCGAAAGTTTACAATGGAGGCCGAACTTCTCTGGCGTCTTTTGTGTGAATCACTTAAAATCCTTACGGTTCCATTACTTACTTGTAAGAAAACTCTCTAATTTTGGTAAAACTCTTAAAATACGCAATTTGAGTTTCCAGAAACGATTAAAAACTTGTAAGAAACCCTTGAAATAAAAGCAAATGGATTCGTACTACATTTCCTGCCGTTTTTTTACTGACAGACATTACCAGTGGAAAGCTGGTAAATGACCCAAACCTGATAATATTTACAACTCCGGACACTTTAGGGAGCGTTTTCACTTGAATTTGCTTTCAAATGTTAGGAATTCATATATATACAGCTCAAAATTTCTGTAGAAAGACTGTAAGTAAGGACTTCACTGTTAATGTTTACAATTGAGGCCGAACTTCTCTGGCGTCTTTTGTGTGAATCAGTTAAAATCCTAACCGTTCCAGTACTTACTTGTAACAAAACTCTCTAATTGTGGTAAAACTCTTAAAATACGCAATTAGAGTTTCCAGAAATGATTAAAAACTTGTAAGAAACCCTTGAAATAAAAGCAAATGGATTCGTAATACATTTCCTGCCGTTTTTTAATCCCAGACATTACCAGTGGAAAGCTGGTAAATGACAAGAAAACTGATAATATTTACAACTCCGGACACTTTAGGGAGTGTTTTCACTTGAATTTCCTTTCAAATGTTAGGAATTCATGGTTATACAGCTCAAAATTTCTGTAGAAAGACTGTAAGTAAGGACTTCACTGTTAATGTTTACAATTGAGGCCGAACTTCTCTGGCGTCTTTTTGTGAATCAGTTAAAATCCTAACGGTTCCAGTACTTACTTGTAAGAAAACTCTCTAATTGTGGTAAAACTCTTAAAATACACAATTAGAGTTTCCAGAAATGATTATAAACTTGTAAGAAACCCTTGAAATAAAAGTAAATGGATTCCTACTACATTTCCTGCCGTTTTTTAATCCCAGATTTTACCAGTGGAAAGCTGGTAAATGAACAAAAACTGATAATATTTACAACTCCGGACACTTTAGGGAGCGTTTTCAGTTGAATTTGCTTTCAAATGTTAGGAATTCATGTTTATACAGCTCAAAGTTTCTGTAGAAGGTCTGTAAGGAATGACTATACTGCCTATGCTTACAATTGAGGCCGAACTTCTCTGGCATCTTTTGTGTGAATCAGTTAAAATCCTTACGGTTCCAGGACTTACTTGTAACAAAACTCTCTAATTGTGGTAAAACTCTTAAAATACACAATTTGAGTTTCCAGAAATGATTAAAAACTTGTAAGAAACCCTTGAAATAAAAGCAAATGGATTCGTAATACATTTCCTGCCGTTTTTTAATCCCAGACATTACCAGTGGAAAGCTGGTAAATGACAAGAAAACTGATAATATTTACAACTCCGGACACTTTAGGGAGTGTTTTCACTTGAATTTCCTTTCAAATGTTAGGAATTCATGGTTATACAGCTCAAAATTTCTGTAGAAAGACTGTAAGTAAGGACTTCACTGTTAATGTTTACAATTGAGGCCGAACTTCTCTGGCGTCTTTTTGTGAATCAGTTAAAATCCTAACGGTTCCAGTACTTACTTGTAAGAAAACTCTCTAATTGTGGTAAAACTCTTAAAATACGCAATTAGAGTTTCCAGAAATGATTATAAACTTGTAAGAAACCCTTGAAATAAAAGTAAATGGATTCCTACTACATTTCCTGCCGTTTTTTAATCCCAGATTTTACCAGTGGAAAGCTGGTAAATGAACAAAAACTGATAATATTTACAACTCCGGACACTTTAGGGAGCGTTTTCAGTTGAATTTGCTTTCAAATGTTAGGAATTCATGTTTATACAGCTCAAAGTTTCTGTAGAAGGTCTGTAAGGAATGACTATACTGCCTATGCTTACAATTGAGGCCGAACTTCTCTGGCATCTTTTGTGTGAATCAGTTAAAATCCTTACGGTTCCAGGACTTACTTGTAACAAAACTCTCTAATTGTGGTAAAACTCTTAAAATACACAATTTGAGTTTCCAGAAATGATTAAAAACTTGTAAGAAACCCTTGAAATAAAAGTAAATGGATTCGTACTACATTTCCTGCCGTTTTTTACTGACAGACATTACCAGTGGAAAGCTGGTAAATGACCAGAAAACTGATAATATTTACAACTCCGGACACTTTAGGGAGCGTTTTTACTTGAATTTGCTTTCAAATGTTAGGAATTCATGGTTATACAGCTCAAAATTTCTGTAGAAAGACTGTAAGTAAGGACTTCACTGCGAAAGTTTACAATGGAGGCCGAACTTCTCTGGCGTCTTTTGTGTGAATCACTTAAAATCCTTACGGTTCCATTACTTACTTGTAAGAAAACTCTCTAATTTTGGTAAAACTCTTAAAATACGCAATTTGAGTTTCCAGAAACGATTAAAAACTTGTAAGAAACCCTTGAAATAAAAGCAAATGGATTCGTACTACATTTCCTGCCGTTTTTTTACTGACAGACATTACCAGTGGAAAGCTGGTAAATGACCCAAACCTGATAATATTTACAACTCCGGACACTTTAGGGAGCGTTTTCACTTGAATTTGCTTTCAAATGTTAGGAATTCATATATATACAGCTCAAAATTTCTGTAGAAAGACTGTAAGTAAGGACTTCACTGTTAATGTTTACAATTGAGGCCGAACTTCTCTGGCGTCTTTTGTGTGAATCAGTTAAAATCCTTACGGTTCCAGGACTTACTTGTAACAAAACTCTCTAATTGTGGTAAAACTCTTAAAATACGCAATTTGAGTTTCCAGAAAAGATTAAAAACTTGTAAGAAACCCTTGAAATAAAAGTAAATGGATTCGTACTACATTTCCTGCCATTTTTTAATCCCAGACATTACCAGTGGAAAGCTGGTAAATGACCAAAAACTGATAATATTTACAACTCCGGACACTTTAGGGAGCGTTTTCACTTGAATTTGCTTTCAAATGTTAGGAATTCATGGTTATACAGCTCAAAATTTCTGTAGAAAGACTGTAAGTAAGGACTTCACTGCGAAAGTTTACAACGGAGGCCGAACTTCTCTGGTGTCTTTTGTGTGAATCACTTAAAATCCTTACGGTTCCATTACTTACTTGTAAGAAAACTCTCTAATTTTAGAAAAACTCTTAAAATACGCAATTTGAGTTTCCAGAAACGATTAAAAACTTGTAAGAAACCCTTGAAATAAAAGTAAATGGATTCGAACTACATTTCCTGCCGTTTTTTTACTGACAGACATTACCAGAGGAAAGCTGGTAAATGACCAGAAAACTGATAATATTTACAACTCCGGAAACTTTAGGGAGCGTTTTCACTTGAATTTGCTTTCAAATATTAGGAATTCATGTTTATACAGCTCAAAATTTCTGTAGAAAGACTGTAAGTAAGGACTGCACTGCTAATGTTTACAATTGAAGCCAAATGTCTCTGGCGTCTTTTGTGTGAGTTAAAATCCTTATGGTTCCAGTACATACTTGTAACAAAACTCTCTAATTGTGGTAAAACTCTTAAAATACGCCATTAGAGTTTCCAGAAATGATTAAAAACTTGTAAGAAACCCTTGAAATAAAAGTAAATGGATTCGTACGACATTTCCTGCCATTTTTTAATCCCAGACATTACCAGTGGAAAGCTGGTAAATGACCAAAAACTGATTATATTTACAACTCCGGAAACTTTAGGGAGCGTTTTCACTTGAATTAGCTTTCAAATGTTAGGAATTCATGTTTATACAGCTCAAAGTTTCTGTAGAAGGTCTGTAAGGAATGACTATACTGCCTATGTTTACAATTGAGGCCGAACTTCTCTGGCGTCTTTTGTGTGAATCAGTTAAAATCCTAACGGTTCCAGTACTTACTTGTAAGAAAACTCTCTAATTGTGGTAAAACTCTTAAAATACGCAATTTGAGTTTCCAGAAATGATTAAAAACTTGTAAGAAACCCTTGAAATAAAAGTAAATGGATTCGTACTACATTTCCTGCCGTTTTTTACTGACAGACATTACCAGTGGAAAGCTGGTAAATGACCAGAAAACTGATAATATTTACAACTCCGGACACTTTAGGGAGCGTTTTTACTTGAATTTGCTTTCAAATGTTAGGAATTCATGGTTATACAGCTCAAAATTTCTGTAGAAAGACTGTAAGTAAGGACTTCACTGCGAAAGTTTACAATGGAGGCCGAACTTCTCTGGCGTCTTTTGTGTGAATCACTTAAAATCCTTACGGTTCCATTACTTACTTGTAAGAAAACTCTCTAATTTTGGTAAAACTCTTAAAATACGCAATTTGAGTTTCCAGAAACGATTAAAAACTTGTAAGAAACCCTTGAAATAAAAGCAAATGGATTCGTACTACATTTCCTGCCGTTTTTTTACTGACAGACATTACCAGTGGAAAGCTGGTAAATGACCCAAACCTGATAATATTTACAACTCCGGACACTTTAGGGAGCGTTTTCACTTGAATTTGCTTTCAAATGTTAGGAATTCATATATATACAGCTCAAAATTTCTGTAGAAAGACTGTAAGTAAGGACTTCACTGTTAATGTTTACAATTGAGGCCGAACTTCTCTGGCGTCTTTTGTGTGAATCAGTTAAAATCCTAACCGTTCCAGTACTTACTTGTAACAAAACTCTCTAATTGTGGTAAAACTCTTAAAATACGCAATTAGAGTTTCCAGAAATGATTAAAAACTCGTAAGAAACCCTTGAAATAAAAGCAAATGGATTCGTAATACATTTCCTGCCGTTTTTTAATCCCAGACATTACCAGTGGAAAGCTGGTAAATGACAAGAAAACTGATAATATTTACAACTCCGGACACTTTAGGGAGTGTTTTCACTTGAATTTCCTTTCAAATGTTAGGAATTCATGGTTATACAGCTCAAAATTTCTGTAGAAAGACTGTAAGTAAGGACTTCACTGTTAATGTTTACAATTGAGGCCGAACTTCTCTGGCGTCTTTTTGTGAATCAGTTAAAATCCTAACGGTTCCAGTACTTACTTGTAAGAAAACTCTCTAATTGTGGTAAAACTCTTAAAATACGCAATTTGAGTTTCCAGAAAAGATTAAAAACTTGTAAGAAACCCTTGAAATAAAAGTAAATGGATTCGTACTACATTTCCTGCCATTTTTTAATCCCAGACATTACCAGTGGAAAGCTGGTAAATGACCAAAAACTGATAATATTTACAACTCCGGACACTTTAGGGAGCGTTTTCACTTGAATTTGCTTTCAAATGTTAGGAATTCATGGTTATACAGCTCAAAATTTCTGTAGAAAGACTGTAAGTAAGGACTTCACTGCGAAAGTTTACAACGGAGGCCGAACTTCTCTGGTGTCTTTTGTGTGAATCACTTAAAATCCTTACGGTTCCATTACTTACTTGTAAGAAAACTCTCTAATTTTAGAAAAACTCTTAAAATACGCAATTTGAGTTTCCAGAAACGATTAAAAACTTGTAAGAAACCCTTGAAATAAAAGTAAATGGATTCGAACTACATTTCCTGCCGTTTTTTTACTGACAGACATTACCAGAGGAAAGCTGGTAAATGACCAGAAAACTGATAATATTTACAACTCCGGAAACTTTAGGGAGCGTTTTCACTTGAATTTGCTTTCAAATATTAGGAATTCATGTTTATACAGCTCAAAATTTCTGTAGAAAGACTGTAAGTAAGGACTGCACTGCTAATGTTTACAATTGAAGCCAAATGTCTCTGGCGTCTTTTGTGTGAGTTAAAATCCTTATGGTTCCAGTACATACTTGTAACAAAACTCTCTAATTGTGGTAAAACTCTTAAAATACGCCATTAGAGTTTCCAGAAATGATTAAAAACTTGTAAGAAACCCTTGAAATAAAAGTAAATGGATTCGTACGACATTTCCTGCCATTTTTTAATCCCAGACATTACCAGTGGAAAGCTGGTAAATGACCAAAAACTGATTATATTTACAACTCCGGAAACTTTAGGGAGCGTTTTCACTTGAATTAGCTTTCAAATGTTAGGAATTCATGTTTATACAGCTCAAAGTTTCTGTAGAAGGTCTGTAAGGAATGACTATACTGCCTATGTTTACAATTGAGGCCGAACTTCTCTGGCGTCTTTTGTGTGAATCAGTTAAAATCCTAACGGTTCCAGTACTTACTTGTAAGAAAACTCTCTAATTGTGGTAAAACTCTTAAAATACGCAATTTGAGTTTCCAGAAATGATTAAAAACTTGTAAGAAACCCTTGAAATAAAAGTAAATGGATTCGTACTACATTTCCTGCCGTTTTTTACTGACAGACATTACCAGTGGAAAGCTGGTAAATGACCAGAAAACTGATAATATTTACAACTCCGGACACTTTAGGGAGCGTTTTTACTTGAATTTGCTTTCAAATGTTAGGAATTCATGGTTATACAGCTCAAAATTTCTGTAGAAAGACTGTAAGTAAGGACTTCACTGCGAAAGTTTACAATGGAGGCCGAACTTCTCTGGCGTCTTTTGTGTGAATCACTTAAAATCCTTACGGTTCCATTACTTACTTGTAAGAAAACTCTCTAATTTTGGTAAAACTCTTAAAATACGCAATTTGAGTTTCCAGAAACGATTAAAAACTTGTAAGAAACCCTTGAAATAAAAGCAAATGGATTCGTACTACATTTCCTGCCGTTTTTTTACTGACAGACATTACCAGTGGAAAGCTGGTAAATGACCCAAACCTGATAATATTTACAACTCCGGACACTTTAGGGAGCGTTTTCACTTGAATTTGCTTTCAAATGTTAGGAATTCATATATATACAGCTCAAAATTTCTGTAGAAAGACTGTAAGTAAGGACTTCACTGTTAATGTTTACAATTGAGGCCGAACTTCTCTGGCGTCTTTTGTGTGAATCAGTTAAAATCCTAACCGTTCCAGTACTTACTTGTAACAAAACTCTCTAATTGTGGTAAAACTCTTAAAATACGCAATTAGAGTTTCCAGAAATGATTAAAAACTCGTAAGAAACCCTTGAAATAAAAGCAAATGGATTCGTAATACATTTCCTGCCGTTTTTTAATCCCAGACATTACCAGTGGAAAGCTGGTAAATGACAAGAAAACTGATAATATTTACAACTCCGGACACTTTAGGGAGTGTTTTCACTTGAATTTCCTTTCAAATGTTAGGAATTCATGGTTATACAGCTCAAAATTTCTGTAGAAAGACTGTAAGTAAGGACTTCACTGTTAATGTTTACAATTGAGGCCGAACTTCTCTGGCGTCTTTTTGTGAATCAGTTAAAATCCTAACGGTTCCAGTACTTACTTGTAAGAAAACTCTCTAATTGTGGTAAAACTCTTAAAATACACAATTAGAGTTTCCAGAAATGATTATAAACTTGTAAGAAACCCTTGAAATAAAAGTAAATGGATTCCTACTACATTTCCTGCCGTTTTTTAATCCCAGATTTTACCAGTGGAAAGCTGGTAAATGAACAAAAACTGATAATATTTACAACTCCGGACACTTTAGGGAGCGTTTTCAGTTGAATTTGCTTTCAAATGTTAGGAATTCATGTTTATACAGCTCAAAGTTTCTGTAGAAGGTCTGTAAGGAATGACTATACTGCCTATGCTTACAATTGAGGCCGAACTTCTCTGGCATCTTTTGTGTGAATCAGTTAAAATCCTTACGGTTCCAGGACTTACTTGTAACAAAACTCTCTAATTGTGGTAAAACTCTTAAAATACACAATTTGAGTTTCCAGAAATGATTAAAAACTTGTAAGAAACCCTTGAAATAAAAGTAAATGGATTCGTACTACATTTCCTGCCGTTTTTTACTGACAGACATTACCAGTGGAAAGCTGGTAAATGACCAGAAAACTGATAATATTTACAACTCCGGACACTTTAGGGAGCGTTTTTACTTGAATTTGCTTTCAAATGTTAGGAATTCATGGTTATACAGCTCAAAATTTCTGTAGAAAGACTGTAAGTAAGGACTTCACTGCGAAAGTTTACAATGGAGGCCGAACTTCTCTGGCGTCTTTTGTGTGAATCACTTAAAATCCTTACGGTTCCATTACTTACTCGTAAGAAAACTCTCTAATTTTGGTAAAACTCTTAAAATACGCAATTTGAGTTTCCAGAAACGATTAAAAACTTGTAAGAAACCCTTGAAATAAAAGTAAATGGATTCGTACTACATTTCCTGCCATTTTTTAATCCCAGACATTACCAGTGGAAAGCTGGTAAATGACCAAAAACTGATAATATTTACAACTTCGGACACTTTAGGGAGCGTTTTCACTTGAATTTGCTTTCAAATGTTAGGAATTCATGGTTATACAGCTCAAAATTTCTGTAGAAAGACTGTAAGTAAGGACTTCACTGTGAAAGTTTACAACGGAGGCCGAACTTCTCTGGTGTCTTTTGTGTGAATCACTTAAAATCCTTACGGTTCCATTACTTACTTGTAAGAAAACTCTCTAATTTTGGTAAAACTCTTAAAATACGCAATTTGAGTTTCCAGAAACGATTAAAAACTTGTAAGAAACCCTTGAAATAAAAGTAAATGGATTCGTACTACATTTCCTGCCGTTTTTTTACTGACAGACATTACCAGTGGAAAGCTGGTAAATGACCAGAAAACTGATAATATTTACAACTCCGGAAACTTTAGGGAGCGTTTTCACTTGAATTTGCTTTCAAATTTTAGGAATTCATGTTTATACAGCTCAAAATTTCTGTAGAAAGACTGTAAGTAAGGACTGCACTGCTAATGTTTACAATTGAGGCCAAATGTCTCTGGCGTCTTTTGTGTGAGTTAAAATCCTTATGGTTCCAGTACATACTTGTAACAAAACTCTCTAATTGTGGTAAAACTCTTAAAATACGCCATTAGAGTTTCCAGAAATGATTATAAACTTGTAAGAAACCCTTGAAATAAAAGTAAATGGATTCGTACTACATTTCCTGCCATTTTTTAATCCCAGACATTACCAGTGGAAAGCTGGTAAATGACCAAAAACTGATTATATTAACAACTCCGGAAACTTTAGGGTGCGTTTTCACTTGAATTAGCTTTCAAATGTTAGGAATTCATGTTTATACAGCTCAAAGTTTCTGTAGAAGGTCTGTAAGGAATGACTATACTGCCTATGTTTACAATTGAGGCCGAACTTCTCTGACGTCTTTTGTGTGAATCAGTTAAAATCCTAACGGTTCCAGTACTTACTTGTAAGAAAACTCTCTAATTGTGGTAAAACTCTTAAAATACGCAATTTGAGTTTCCAGAAATGATTAAAAACTTGTAAGAAACCCTTGAAATAAAAGTAAATGGATTCGTACTACATTTCCTGCCGTTTTTTACTGACAGACATTACCAGTGGAAAGCTGGTAAATGACCAGAAAACTGATAATATTTACAACTCCGGACACTTTAGGGAGCGTTTTCACTTGAATTTGCTTTCAAATGTTAGGAATTCATGTTTATACAGCTCAAAATTTCTGTAGAAAGACTGTAAGTAAGGACTTCACTGTTAATGTTTACAATTGAAGCCGAACTTCTCTGGCGTCTTTTGTGTGAATCAGTTAAAATCCTAACGGTTCCAGTACTTACTTGTAACAAAACTCTCTAATTGTGGTAAAACTCTTAAAATACACAATTAGAGTTTCCAGAAATGATTATAAACTTGTAAGAAACCCTTGAAATAAAAGTAAATGGATTCGTACTACATTTCCTGCCGTTTTTTACTGACAGACATTACCAGTGGAAAGCTGGTAAATGACCAGAAAACTGATAATATTTACAACTCCGGACACTTTAGGGAGCGTTTTCACTTGAATTTGCTTTCAAATGTTAGGAATTCATGATTATACAGCTCAAAATTTCTGTAGAAAGACTGTAAGTAAGGACTTCACTGTTAATGTTTACAATTGAGGCCGAACTTCTCTGGCGTCTTTTGTGTGAATCAGTTAAAATCCTAACGGTTCCAGTACTTACTTGTAACAAAACTCTCTAATTGTGGTAAAACTCTTAAAATACACAATTAGAGTTTCCAGAAATGATTATAAACTTGTAAGAAACCCTTGAAATAAAAGTAAATGGATTCGTACTACATTTCCTGCCGTTTTTTAATCCCAGATTTTACCAGTGGAAAGCTGGTAAATGAGCAAAAACTGATAATATTTACCAGTCCGGACACTTTAGGGAGCGTTTTCACTTGAATTTGCTTTCAAATGTTAGGAATTCATGGTTATACAGCTCAAAATTTCTGAAGAAAGACTGTAAGTAAGGACTTCACTGCGAAAGTTTACAACGGAGGCCGAACTTCTCTGGCGTCTTTTGTGTGAATCAGTTAAAATCCTTATGATTCCAGTACTTACTTGTTACAAAACTCTCTAATTGTGGTAAAACTCTTAAAATACGCAATTTGAGTTTCCAGAAACGATTAAAAACTTGTAAGAAACCCTTGAAATAAAAGTAAATGGATTCGTACTACATTTCCTGCCGTTTTTTTACTGACAGACATTACCAGTGGAAAGCTGGTAAATGACCAGAAAACTGATAATATTTACAACTCCGGACACTTTAGGGAGCGTTTTCACTTGAATTTGCTTTCAAATATTAGGAATTCATGTTTATAAAGCTCAAAATTTCTGTAGAAAGACTGTAAGTAAGGATTGCACTGCTAATGTTTACAATTGAGGCCAAATGTCTCTGGCGTCTTTTGTGTGAGTTAAAATCCTTATGGTTCCAGTACATACTTGTAACAAAACTCTCTAATTGTGGTAAAACTCTTAAAATACGCCATTAGAGTTTCCAGAAATGATTATAAACTTGTAAGAAACCCTTGAAATAAAAGTAAATGGATTCGTACTACATTTCCTGCCATTTTTTAATCCCAGACATTACCAGTGGAAAGCTGGTAAATGACCAAAAACTGATTATATTTACAACTCCGGAAACTTTAGGGAGCGTTTTCACTTGAATTAGCTTTCAAATGTTAGGAATTAATGTTTATACAGCTCAAAGTTTCTGTAGAAGGTCTGTAAGGAATGACTATACTGCCTATGCTTACAATTGAGGCCGAACTTCTCTGGCGTCTTTTGTGTGAATCAGTTAAAATCCTAACGGTTCCAGTACTTACTTGTAAGAAAACTCTCTAATTGTGGTAAAACTCTTAAAATACGCAATTTTAGTTTCCAGAAATGATTAAAATCTTGTAAGAAACCCTTGAAATAAAAGTAAATGGATTCGTACTACATTTCCTGCCATTTTTTTACTGACAGACATTACCAGTGGAAAACTGGTAAATGACCCAAACCTAATAATATTTACAACTCCGGACACTTTAGGGAGTGTTTTCACTTGAATTTGCTTTCAAATGTTAGGAATTCATATATATACAGCTCAAAATTTCTGTAGACAGACTGTAAGTAAGGACTTCACTGTTAATGTTTACAATTGAGGCCGAACTTCTGTGGCGTCTTTTGCGTGAATCAGTTAAAATCATTATGATTCCAGTACTTACTTGTAACAAAACTCTCTAATTGCGGTACAACTCTTAAAATACGCAATTAGAGTTTCCAGAAATGATTAAAAACTTCAAAGAAACCCTTGAAATAAAAGCAAATGGATTCGTACTACATTTCCTGCCGTTTTTTAATCCCAGATTTTACCAGTGGAAAGCTGGTAAATGAGCAAAAACTGATAATATTTACCAGTCCGGACACTTTAGGGAGCGTTTTCACTTGAATTTGCTTTCAAATGTTAGGAATTCATGGTTATACAGCTCAAAATTTCTGAAGAAAGACTGTAAGTAAGGACTTCACTGCGAAAGTTTACAACGGAGGCCGAACTTCTCTGGCGTCTTTTGTGTGAATCAGTTAAAATCCTTATGATTCCAGTACTTACTTGTTACAAAACTCTCTAATTGTGGTAAAACTCTTAAAATACGCAATTTGAGTTTCCAGAAACGATTAAAAACTTGTAAGAAACCCTTGAAATAAAAGTAAATGGATTCGTACTACATTTCCTGCCGTTTTTTTACTGACAGACATTACCAGTGGAAAGCTGGTAAATGACCAGAAAACTGATAATATTTACAACTCCGGACACTTTAGGGAGCGTTTTCACTTGAATTTGCTTTCAAATATTAGGAATTCATGTTTATACAGCTCAAAATTTCTGTAGAAAGACTGTAAGTAAGGATTGCACTGCTAATGTTTACAATTGAGGCCAAATGTCTCTGGCGTCTTTTGTGTGAGTTAAAATCCTTATGGTTCCAGTACATACTTGTAACAAAACTCTCTAATTGTGGTAAAACTCTTAAAATACGCCATTAGAGTTTCCAGAAATGATTATAAACTTGTAAGAAACCCTTGAAATAAAAGTAAATGGATTCGTACTACATTTCCTGCCATTTTTTAATCCCAGACATTACCAGTGGAAAGCTGGTAAATGACCAAAAACTGATTATATTTACAACTCCTGAAACTTTAGGGAGCGTTTTCACTTGAATTAGCTTTCAAATGTTAGGAATTCATGTTTATACAGCTCAAAGTTTCTGTAGAAGGTCTGTAAGGAATGACTATACTGCCTATGTTTACAATTGAGGCCGAACTTCTCTGGCGTCTTTTGTGTGAATCAGTTAAAATCCTAACGGTTCCAGTACTTACTTGTAAGAAAACTCTCTAATTGTGGTAAAACTCTTAAAATACGCAATTTGAGTTTCCAGAAATGATTAAAATCTTGTAAGAAACCCTTGAAATAAAAGTAAATGGATTCGTACTACATTTCCTGCCATTTTTTTACTGACAGACATTACCAGTGGAAAACTGGTAAATGACCCAAACCTAATAATATTTACAACTCCGGACACTTTAGGGAGCGTTTTCACTTGAATTTGCTTTCAAATGTTAGGAATTCATATATATACAGCTCAAAATTTCTGTAGACAGACTGTAAGTAAGGACTTCACTGTTAATGTTTACAATTGAGGCCGAACTTCTGTGGCGTCTTTTGCGTGAATCAGTTAAAATCCTTATGATTCCAGTACTTACTTGTAACAAAACTCTCTAATTGCGGTACAACTCTTAAAATACGCAATTAGAGTTTCCAGAAATGATTAAAAACTTGAAAGAAACCCTTGAAATAAAAGCAAATGGATTCGTACTACATTTCCTACCGTTTTTTACTGACAGACATTACCAGTGGAAAGCTATGAAATGACCAGAAAACTGATAATATTTACAACTTCGGACACTTTAGGGAGTGTTTTCACTTGAATTTGCTTTCAAATGTTAGGAATTCATGGTTATACAGCTCAAAATTTCTGTAGAAAGACTGTAAGTAAGGACTTCACTGCGAAAGTTTACAACGGAGGCCGAACTTCTCTGGCGTCTTTTGTGTGAATCACTTAAAATCCTTATGGTTCCAGTACTTACTTGTAAGAAAACTCTCTAATTGTGGTAAAACTCTTAAAATACACAATTAGAGTTTCCAGAAATGATTATAAACTTGTAAGAAACCCTTGAAATAAAAGTAAATGGATTCGTACTACATTTCCTGCCGTTTTTTAATCCCAGATTTTACCAGTGGAAAGCTGGTAAATGAGCAAAAACTGATAATATTTACAACTCCGGACACTTTAGGGAGCGTTTTCAGTTGAATTTGCTTTCAAATGTTAGGAATTCATGTTTATACAGCTCAAAGTTTCTGTAGAAGGTCTGTAAGGAATGACTATACTGCCTATGCTTACAATTGTGGCCGAACTTCTCTGGCATCTTTTGTGTGAATCAGTTAAAATCCTTACGGTTCCAGGACTTACTTGTAACAAAACTCTCTAATTGTGGTAAAACTCTTAAAATACACAATTTGAGTTTCCAGAAATGATTAAAAACATGTAAGAAACCCTTGAAATAAAAGTAAATGGATTCGTACTACATTTCCTGCCATTTTTTAATCCCAGACATTACCAGTGGAAAGCTGGTAAATGACCAAAAACTGATAATATTTACAACTCCGGACACTTTAGGGAGCGTTTTCACTTGAATTTGCTTTCAAATGTTAGGAATTCATGGTTATACAGCTCAAAATTTCTGTAGAAAGACTGTAAGTAAGGACTTCACTGCGAAAGTTTACAACGGAGGCCGAACTTCTCTGGCGTCTTTTGTGTGAATCACTTAAAATCCTTACGGTTCTGTTACTTACTTGTAAGAAAACTCTCTAATTTTGGTAAAACTCTTAAAATACGCAATTTGAGTTTCCAGAAACGATTAAAAACTTGTAAGAAACCCTTGAAATAAAAGCAAATGGATTCGTACTACATTTCCTGCCGTTTTTTTACTGACAGACATTACCAGTGGAAAGCTGGTAAATGACCAGAAAACTGATACTATTTACAACTCCGGACACTTTAGGGAGCGTTTTCACTTGAATTTGCTTTCAAATATTAGGAATTCATGTTTATACAGCTCAAAATATCTGTAGAAAGACTGTAATTAAGGACTGCACTGCTAATGTTTACAATTGAGGCCAAATGTCTCTGGCGTCTTTTGTGTGAGTTAAAATCCTTATGGTTCCAGTACATACTTGTAACCAAACTCTCTAATTGTGGTAAAACTCTTAAAATACGCCATTAGAGTTTCCAGAAATGATTATAAACTTGTAAGAAACCCTTGAAATAAAAGTAAATGGATTCGTACTACATTTCCTGCCATTTTTTAATCCCAGACATTACCAGTGGAAAGCTGGTAAATGACCAAAAACTGATTATATTTACAACTCCGGAAACTTTAGGGAGCGTTTTCACTTGAATTAGCTTTCAAATGTTAGGAATTCATGTTTATACAGCTCAAAGTTTCTGTAGAAGGTCTGTAAGGAATGACTATACTGCCTATGTTTACAATTGAGGCCGACCTTCTCTGGCGTCTTTTGTGTGAATCAGTTAAAATCCTAACGGTTCCAGTACTTACTTGTAAGAAAACTCTCTAATTGTGGTAAAACTCTTAAAATACGCAATTTGAGTTTCCAGAAATGATTAAAAACTTGTAAGAAACCCTTGAAATAAAAGTAAATGGATTCGTACTACATTTCCTGCCATTTTTTTACTGACAGACATTACCAGTGGAAAGCTGGTAAATGACCAAAAACTGATAATATTTACAACTCCGGACACTTTAGGGAGCGTTTTCACTTGAATTTGCTTTCAAATGTTAGGAATTCATATATATACAGCTCAAAATTTCTGTAGAAAGACTGTAAGTAAGGACTTCACTGTTAATGTTTACAATTGAGGCCGAACTTCTCTGGCGTCTTTTGTGTGAATCAGTTAAAATCCTAACCGTTCCAGGACTTACTTGTAACAAAACTCTCTAATTGTGGTAAAACTCTTAAAATACGCAATTTGAGTTTCCAGAAATGATTAAAAACTTGTAAGAAACCCTTGAAATAAAAGTAAATGGATTCGTACTACATTTCCTGCCGTTTTTTACTGACAGACATTACCAGTGGAAAGCTGGTAAATGACCAGAAAACTGATAATATTTACAACTCCGGACACTTTAGGGAGCGTTTTCACTTGAATTTGCTTTCAAATGTTAGGAATTCATGATTATACAGCTCAAAATTTCTGTAGAAAGACTGTAAGTAAGGACTTCACTGTTAATGTTTACAATTGAGGCCGAACTTCTCTGGCGTCCTTTGTGTGAATCAGTTAAAATCCTAACGGTTCCAGTACTTACTTGTAACAAAACTCTCTAATTGTGGTAAAACTCTTAAAATACACAATTAGAGTTTCCAGAAATGATTATAAACTTGTAAGAAACCCTTGAAATAAAAGTAAATGGTTTCGTACTACATTTCCTGCCGTTTTTTAATCCCAGATTTTACCAGTGGAAAGCTGGTAAATGAGCAAAAACTGATAATATTTACAACTCCGGACACTTTAGGGAGCGTTTTCAGTTGAATTTGCTTTCAAATGTTAGGAATTCATGTTTATACAGCTCAAAGTTTCTGTAGAAGGTCTGTAAGGAATGACTATACTGCCTATGCTTACAATTGTGGCCGAACTTCTCTGGCATCTTTTGTGTGAATCAGTTAAAATCCTTACGGTTCCAGGACTTACTTGTAACAAAACTCACTAATTGTGGTAAAACTCTTAAAATACACAATTTGAGTTTCCAGAAATGATTAAAAACATGTAAGAAACCCTTGAAATAAAAGTAAATGGATTCGTACTACATTTCCTGCCATTTTTTAATCCCAGACATTACCAGTGGAAAGCTGGTAAATGACCAAAAACTGATAATATTTACAACTCCGGACACTTTAGGGAGCGTTTTCACTTGAATTTGCTTTCAAATGTTAGGAATTCATGGTTATACAGCTCAAAATTTCTGTAGAAAGACTGTAAGTAAGGACTTCACTGCGAAAGTTTACAACGGAGGCCGAACTTCTCTGGCGTCTTTTGTGTGAATCACTTAAAATCCTTACGGTTCTGTTACTTACATGTAAGAAAACTATCTAATTTTGGTAAAACTCTTAAAATACGCAATTTGAGTTTCCAGAAACGATTAAAAACTTGTAAGAAACCCTTGAAATAAAAGCAAATGGATTCGTACTACATTTCCTGCCGTTTTTTTACTGACAGACATTACCAGTGGAAAGCTGGTAAATGACCAGAAAACTGATACTATTTACAACTCCGGACACTTTAGGGAGCGTTTCCACTTGAATTTGCTTTCAAATATTAGGAATTCATGTTTATACAGCTCAAAATATCTGTAGAAAGACTGTAATTAAGGACTGCACTGCTAATGTTTACAATTGAGGCCAAATGTCTCTGGCGTCTTTTGTGTGAGTTAAAATCCTTATGGTTCCAGTACATACTTGTAACCAAACTCTCTAATTGTGGTAAAACTCTTAAAATACGCCATTAGAGTTTCCAGAAATGATTATAAACTTGTAAGAAACCCTTGAAATAAAAGTAAATGGATTCGTACTACATTTCCTGCCATTTTTTAATCCCAGACATTACCAGTGGAAAGCTGGTAAATGACCAAAAACTGATTATATTTACAACTCCGGAAACTTTAGGGAGCGTTTTCACTTGAATTAGCTTTCACATGTTAGGAATTCATGTTTATACAGCTCAAAGTTTCTGTAGAAGGTCTGTAAGGAATGACTATACTGCCTATGTTTACAATTGAGGCCGAACTTCTCTGGCGTCTTTTGTGTGAATCAGTTAAAATCCTAACGGTTCCAGTACTTACTTGTAAGAAAACTCTCTAATTGTGGTAAAACTCTTAAAATACGCAATTTGAGTTTCCAGAAATGATTAAAAACTTGTAAGAAACCCTTGAAATAAAAGTAAATGGATTCGTACTACATTTCCTGCCATTTTTTTACTGACAGACATTACCAGTGGAAAGCTGGTAAATGACCAAAAACTGATAATATTTACAACTCCGGACACTTTAGGGAGCGTTTTCACTTGAATTTGCTTTCAAATGTTAGGAATTCATATATATACAGCTCAAAATTTCTGTAGAAAGACTGTAAGTAAGGACTTCACTGTTAATGTTTACAATTGAGGCCGAACTTCTCTGGCGTCTTTTGTGTGAATCAGTTAAAATCCTAACCGTTCCAGGACTTACTTGTAACAAAACTCTCTAATTGTGGTAAAACTCTTAAAATACGCAATTAGAGTTTCAGAAATGATTAAAAACTTGAAAGAAACCCTTGAAATAAAAGCAAATGGATTCTTACTACATTTCCTGCCGTTTTTTACTGACAGACATTACCAGTGGAAAGCTATGAAATGACCAGAAAACTGATAATATTTACAACTCCGGACACTTTAGGGAGCGTTTTCACTTGAATTTGCTTTCAAATGTTAGGAATTCATGGTTATACAGCTCAAAATTTCTGTAGAAAGACTGTAAGTAAGGACTTCACTGCAAAAGTTTACAACGGAGGCCGAACTTCTCTGGCGTCTTTTGTGTGAATCACTTAAAATCCTTATGGTTCCAGTACTTACTTGTAAGAAAACTCTCTAATTGTGGTAAAACTCTTAAAATACGCAATTTGAGTTTCCAGAAATGATTAAAAACTTGTAAGCAACCCTTGAAATAAAAGTAAATGGATTCGTACTACATTTCCTGCCGTTTTTTACTGACAGACATTACCAGTGGAAACCTGGTAAATGACCAGAAAACTGATAATATTTACAACTCCGGACACTTTAGGGAGCGTTTTCACTTGAATTTGCTTTCAAATGTTAGGAATTCATGTTTATACAGCTCAAATTTCTGTAGAAAGACTGTAAGTAAGGACTTCACTGTTAATGTTTACAATTGAGGCCGAACTTCTCTGGCGTCTTTTGTGTGAATCAGTTAAAATCCTAACGGTTCCAGTACTTACTTGTAACAAAACTCTCTAATTGTGGTAAAACTCTTAAAATACACAATTAGAGTTTCCAGAAATGATTATAAACTTGTAAGAAACCCTTGAAATAAAAGTAAATGGATTCGTACTACATTTCCTGCCGTTTTTTAATCCCAGATTTTACCAGTGGAAAGCTGGTAAATGAACAAAAACTGATAATATTTACAACTCCGGACACTTTAGGGAGCGTTTTCACTTGAATTTGCTTTCAAATGTTAGGAATTCATGTTTATACAGCTCAAAGTTTCTGTAGAAGGTCTGTAAGGAATGACTATACTGCCTATGTTTACAATTGAGGCTGAACTTCTCTGGCGTCTTTTGTGTGAATCAGTTAAAATCCTAACGGTTCCAGTACTTACTTGTAAGAAAACTCTCTAATTGTGGTAAAACTCTTAAAATACGCAAATAGAGTTTCCAGAAATGATTAAAAACTTGTAAGAAAACCTTGAAATAAAAGTAAATGTATTCGTACTACATTTCCTGCCATTTTTTTACTGACAGACATTACCAGTGGAAAACTGGTAAATGACCCAAACCTGATAATATTTACAACTCCGGACACTTTAGGGAGCGTTTTCACTTGAATTTGCTTTCAAATGTTAGGAATTCATATATATACAGCTCAAAATTTCTGTAGAAAGACTGTAAGTAAGGACTTCACTGTTAATGTTTACAATTGAGGCCGAACTTCTCTGGCGTCTTTTGTGTGAATCAGTTAAAATCCTAACCGTTCCAGTACTTACTTGTAACAAAACTCTCTAATTGTGGTAAAACTCTTAAAATACGCAGTTAGAGTTTCCAGAAATGATTAAAAACTTGTAAGAAACCCTTGAAATAAAAGCAAATGGATTCGTAATACATTTCCTGCCGTTTTTTAATCCCAGACATTACCAGTGGAAAGCTGGTAAATGACCAGAAAACTGATAATATTTACAACTCCGGACACTTTAGGGAGCGTTTTCACTTGAATTTGCTTTCAAATGTTAGGAATTCATGTTTATACAGCTCAAAGTTTCTGTAGAAGGTCTGTAAGGAATGACTATACTGCCTAGGTTTACAATTGAGGCCGAACTTCTCTGGCGTCTTTTGTGTGAATCAGTTAAAATCCTAACAATTCCAGTACTTACTTGTAACAAAACTCTCTAATTGTGGTAAAACTCTTTAAATACGCAATTAGAGTTTCCAGAAATGATTATAAACTTGTAAGAAACCCTTGAAATAAAAGTAAATGGATTCGTACTACATTTCCTGCCGTTTTTTAATCCCAGATTTTACCAGTGGAAAGCTGGTAAATGACCAAAAACTGATAATATTTACAACTCCGGACACTTTAGGGAGCGTTTTCAGTTGAATTTGCTTTCAAATGTTAGGAATTCATGTTTATACAGCTCAAAGTTTCTGTAGAAGGTCTGTAAGGAATGACTATACTGCCTATGCTTACAATTGTGGCCGAACTTCTCTGGCATCTTTTGTGTGAATCAGTTAAAATCCTTACGGTTCCAGGACTTACTTGTAACAAAACTCTCTAATTGTGGTAAAACTCTTAAAATACACAATTTGAGTTTCCAGAAATGATTAAAAACATGTAAGAAACCCTTGAAATAAAAGTAAATGGATTCGTACTACATTTCCTGCCATTTTTTAATCCCAGACATTACCAGTGGAAAGCTGGTAAATGACCAAAAACTGATAATATTTACAACTCCGGACACTTTAGGGAGCGTTTTCACTTGAATTTGCTTTCAAATGTTAGGAATTCATGGTTATACAGCTCAAAATTTCTGTAGAAAGACTGTAAGTAAGGACTTCACTGCGAAAGTTTACAACGGAGGCCGAACTTCTCTGGCGTCTTTTGTGTGAATCACTTAAAATCCTTACGGTTCTGTTACTTACTTGTAAGAAAACTCTCTAATTTTGGTAAAACTCTTAAAATACGCAATTTGAGTTTCCAGAAACGATTAAAAACTTGTAAGAAACCCTTGAAATAAAAGCAAATGGATTCGTACTACATTTCCTGCCGTTTTTTTACTGACAGACATTACCAGTGGAAAGCTGGTAAATGACCAGAAAACTGATACTATTTACAACTCCGGACACTTTAGGGAGCGATTTCACTTGAATTTGCTTTCAAATATTAGGAATTCATGTTTATACAGCTCAAAATATCTGTAGAAAGACTGTAATTAAGGACTGCACTGCTAATGTTTACAATTGAGGCCAAATGTCTCTGGCGTCTTTTGTGTGAGTTAAAATCCTTATGGTTCCAGTACTTACTTGTAACCAAACTCTCTAATTGTGGTAAAACTCTTAAAATACGCCATTAGAGTTTCCAGAAATGATTATAAACTTGTAAGAAACCCTTGAAATAAAAGTAAATGGATTCGTACTACATTTCCTGCCATTTTTTAATCCCAGACATTACCAGTGGAAAGCTGGTAAATGACCAAAAACTGATTATATTTACAACTCCGGAAACTTTAGGGAGCGTTTTCACTTGAATTAGCTTTCAAATGTTAGGAATTCATGTTTATACAGCTCAAAGTTTCTGTAGAAGGTCTGTAAGGAATGACTATACTGCCTATGTTTACAATTGAGGCCGAACTTCTCTGGCGTCTTTTGTGTGAATCAGTTAAAATCCTAACGGTTCCAGTACTTACTTGTAAGAAAACCCTCTAATTGTGGTAAAACACTTAAAATACGCAATTTGAGTTTCCAGAAATGATTAAAAACTTGTAAGAAACCCTTGAAATAAAAGTAAATGGATTCGTACTACATTTCCTGCCATTTTTTTACTGACAGACATTACCAGTGGAAAGCTGGTAAATGACCAAAAACTGATAATATTTACAACTCCGGACACTTTAGGGAGCGTTTTCACTTGAATTTGCTTTCAAATGTTAGGAATTCATGTTTATACAGCTCAAATTTCTGTAGAAAGACTGTAAGTAAGGACTTCACTGTTAATGTTTACAATTGAGGCCGAACTTCTCTGGCGTCTTTTGTGTGAATCAGTTAAAATCCTAACGGTTCCAGTACTTACTTGTAACAAAACTCTCTAATTGTGGTAAAACTCTTAAAATACACAATTAGAGTTTCCAGAAATGATTATAAACTTGTAAGAAACCCTTGAAATAAAAGTAAATGGATTCGTACTACATTTCCTGCCGTTTTTTAATCCCAGATTTTACCAGTGGAAAGCTGGTAAATGAACAAAAACTGATAATATTTACAACTCCGGACACTTTAGGGAGCGTTTTCACTTGAATTTGCTTTCAAATGTTAGGAATTCATGTTTATACAGCTCAAAGTTTCTGTAGAAGGTCTGTAAGGAATGACTATACTGCCTATGTTTACAATTGAGGCCGAACTTCTCTGGCGTCTTTTGTGTGAATCAGTTAAAATCCTAAAGGTTCCAGTACTTACTTGTAAGAAAACTCTCTAATTGTGGTAAAACTCTTAAAATACGCAAATAGAGTTTCCAGAAATGATTAAAAACTTGTAAGAAAACCTTGAAATAAAAGTAAATGGATTCGTACTACATTTCCTGCCATTTTTTTACTGACAGACATTACCAGTGGAAAACTGGTAAATGACCCAAACCTGATAATATTTACAACTCCGGACACTTTAGGGAGCGTTTTCACTTGAATTTGCTTTCAAATGTTAGGAATTCATATATATACAGCTCAAAATTTCTGTAGAAAGACTGTAAGTAAGGACTTCACTGCGAAAGTTTACAACGGAGGCCGAACTTCTCTGGCGTCTTTTGTGTGAATCACTTAAAATCCTTATGGTTCCAGTACTTACTTGTAAGAAAACTCTCTAATTGTGGTAAAACTCTTAAAATACGCAATTTGAGTTTCCAGAAATGATTAAAAACTTGTAAGAAACCCTTGAAATAAAAGTAAATGGATTCGTACTACATTTCCTGCCGTTTTTTACTGACAGACATTACCAGTGGAAAGCTGGTAA
This sequence comes from Myotis daubentonii, assembly GCF_963259705.1. Classification (NCBI taxonomy): domain Eukaryota; kingdom Metazoa; phylum Chordata; class Mammalia; order Chiroptera; family Vespertilionidae; genus Myotis; species Myotis daubentonii. Next base: position 1,174,226 of record NC_081843.1, on the reverse strand, counting down.
ATGACCAGAAAACTGATAATATTTACAACTCCGGACACTTTAGGGAGCGTTTTCACTTGAATTTGCTTTCAAATGTTAGGAATTCATGATTATACAGCTCAAAATTTCTGTAGAAAGACTGTAAGTAAGGACTTCACTGTTAATGTTTACAATTGAGGCCGAACTTCTCTGGCGTCTTTTGTGTGAATCAGTTAAAATCCTAACGGTTCCAGTACTTACTTGTAACAAAACTCTCTAATTGTGGTAAAACTCTTAAAATACACAATTAGAGTTTCCAGAAATGATTATAAACTTGTAAGAAACCCTTGAAATAAAAGTAAATGGATTCGTACTACATTTCCTGCCGTTTTTTAATCCCAGATTTTACCAGTGGAAAGCTGGTAAATGAACAAAAACTGATAATATTTACAACTCCGGACACTTTAGGGAGCGTTTTCACTTGAATTTGCTTTCAAATGTTAGGAATTCATGTTTATACAGCTCAAAGTTTCTGTAGAAGGTCTGTAAGGAATGACTATACTGCCTATGTTTACAATTGAGGCTGAACTTCTCTGGCGTCTTTTGTGTGAATCAGTTAAAATCCTAACGGTTCCAGTACTTACTTGTAAGAAAACTCTCTAATTGTGGTAAAACTCTTAAAATACGCAAATAGAGTTTCCATAAATGATTAAAAACTTGTAAGAAAACCTTGAAATAAAAGTAAATGGATTCGTACTACATTTCCTGCCATTTTTTTACTGACAGACATTACCAGTGGAAAACTGGTAAATGACCCAAACCTGATAATATTTACAACTCCGGACACTTTAGGGAGCGTTTTCACTTGAATTTGCTTTCAAATGTTAGGAATTCATATATATACAGCTCAAAATTTCTGTAGAAAGACTGTAAGTAAGGACTTCACTGTTAATGTTTACAATTGAGGCCGAACTTCTCTGGCGTCTTTTGTGTGAATCAGTTAAAATCCTAACCGTTCCAGTACTTACTTGTAACAAAACTCTCTAATTGTGGTAAAACTCTTAAAATACGCAGTTAGAGTTTCCAGAAATGATTAAAAACTTGTAAGAAACCCTTGAAATAAAAGCAAATGGATTCGTACTACATTTCCTGCCGTTTTTTACTGACAGACATTACCAGTGGAAACCTGGTAAATGACCAGAAAACTGATAATATTTACAACTCCGGACACTTTAGGGAGCGTTTTCACTTGAATTTGCATTCAAATGTTAGGAATTCATGTTTATACAGCTCAAAGTTTCTGTAGAAGGTCTGTAAGGAATGACTATACTGCCTAGGTTTACAATTGAGGCCGAACTTCTCTGGCGTCTTTTGTGTGAATCAGTTAAAATCCTAACAATTCCAGTACTTACTTGTAACAAAACTCTCTAATTGTGGTTAAACTCTTTAAATACGCAATTAGAGTTTCCAGAAATGATTATAAACTTGTAAGAAACCCTTGAAATAAAAGTAAATGGATTCGTACTACATTTCCTGCCGTTTTTTAATCCCAGATTTTACCAGTGGAAAGCTGGTAAATGACCAAAAACTGATAATATTTACAACTCCGGACACTTTAGGGAGCGTTTTCAGTTGAATTTGCTTTCAAATGTTAGGAATTCATGTTTATACAGCTCAAAGTTTCTGTAGAAGGTCTGTAAGGAATGACTATACTGCCTATGCTTACAATTGTGGCCGAACTTCTCTGGCATCTTTTGTGTGAATCAGTTAAAATCCTAACCGTTCCAGTACTTACTTGTAACAAAACTCTCTAATTGTGGTAAAACTCTTAAAATACACAATTTGAGTTTCCAGAAATGATTAAAAACATGTAAGAAACCCTTGAAATAAAAGTAAATGGATTCGTACTACATTTCCTGCCATTTTTTAATCCCAGACATTACCAGTGGAAAGCTGGTAAATGACCAAAAACTGATAATATTTACAACTCCGGACACTTTAGGGAGCGTTTTCACTTGAATTTGCTCTCAAATGTTAGGAATTCATGGTTATACAGCTCAAAATTTCTGTAGAAAGACTGTAAGTAAGGACTTCACTGCGAAAGTTTACAACGGAGGCCGAACTTCTCTGGCGTCTTTTGTGTGAATCACTTAAAATCCTTACGGTTCTGTTACTTACTTGTAAGAAAACTCTCTAATTTTGGTAAAACTCTTAAAATACGCAATTTGAGTTTCCAGAAACGATTAAAAACTTGTAAGAAACCCTTGAAATAAAAGCAAATGGATTCGTACTACATTTCCTGCCGTTTTTTTACTGACAGACATTACCAGTGGAAAGCTGGTAAATGACCAGAAAACTGATACTATTTACAACTCCGGACACTTTAGGGAGCGTTTTCACTTGAATTTGCTTTCAAATATTAGGAATTCATGTTTATACAGCTCAAAATATCTGTAGAAAGACTGTAATTAAGGACTGCACTGCTAATGTTTACAATTGAGGCCAAATGTCTCTGGCGTCTTTTGTGTGAGTTAAAATCCTTATGGTTCCAGTACATACTTGTAACCAAACTCTCTAATTGTGGTAAAACTCTTAAAATACGCCATTAGAGTTTCCAGAAATGATTATAAACTTGTAAGAAACCCTTGAAATAAAAGTAAATGGATTCGTACTACATTTCCTGCCATTTTTTAATCCCAGACATTACCAGTGGAAAGCTGGTAAATGACCAAAAACTGATTATATTTACAACTCCGGAAACTTTAGGGAGCGTTTTCACTTGAATTAGCTTTCAAATGTTAGGAATTCATGTTTATACAGCTCAAAGTTTCTGTAGAAGGTCTGTAAGGAATGACTATACTGCCTATGTTTACAATTGAGGCCGAACTTCTCTGGCGTCTTTTGTGTGAATCAGTTAAAATCCTAACGGTTCCAGTACTTACTTGTAAGAAAACTCTCTAATTGTGGTAAAACTCTTAAAATACGCAAATAGAGTTTCCAGAAATGATTAAAAACTTGTAAGAAACCCTTGAAATAAAAGTAAATGGATTCGTACTACATTTCCTGCCATTTTTTTACTGACAGACATTACCAGTGGAAAGCTGGTAAATGACCAAAAACTGATAATATTTACAACTCCGGACACTTTAGGGAGCGTTTTCACTTGAATTTGCTTTCAAATGTTAGGAATTCATGGTTATACAGCTCAAAATTTCTGTAGAAAGACTGTAAGTAAGGACTTCACTGCGAAAGTTTACAACGGAGGCCGAACTTCTCTGGCGTCTTTTGTGTGAATCACTTAAAATCCTTACGGTTCTGTTACTTACTTGTAAGAAAACTCTCTAATTTTGGTAAAACTCTTAAAATACGCAATTTGAGTTTCCAGAAACGATTAAAAACTTGTAAGAAACCCTTGAAATAAAAGCAAATGGATTCGTACTACATTTCCTGCCGTTTTTTTACTGACAGACATTACCAGTGGAAAGCTGGTAAATGACCAGAAAACTGATACTATTTACAACTCCGGACACTTTAGGGAGCGATTTCACTTGAATTTGCTTTCAAATATTAGGAATTCATGTTTATACAGCTCAAAATATCTGTAGAAAGACTGTAATTAAGGACTGCACTGCTAATGTTTACAATTGAGGCCAAATGTCTCTGGCGTCTTTTGTGTGAGTTAAAATCCTTATGGTTCCAGTACTTACTTGTAACCAAACTCTCTAATTGTGGTAAAACTCTTAAAATACGCCATTAGAGTTTCCAGAAATGATTATAAACTTGTAAGAAACCCTTGAAATAAAAGTAAATGGATTCGTACTACATTTCCTGCCATTTTTTAATCCCAGACATTACCAGTGGAAAGCTGGTAAATGACCAAAAACTGATTATATTTACAACTCCGGAAACTTTAGGGAGCGTTTTCACTTGAATTAGCTTTCAAATGTTAGGAATTCATGTTTATACAGCTCAAAGTTTCTGTAGAAGGTCTGTAAGGAATGACTATACTGCCTATGTTTACAATTGAGGCCGAACTTCTCTGGCGTCTTTTGTGTGAATCAGTTAAAATCCTAACGGTTCCAGTACTTACTTGTAAGAAAACCCTCTAATTGTGGTAAAACACTTAAAATACGCAATTTGAGTTTCCAGAAATGATTAAAAACTTGTAAGAAACCCTTGAAATAAAAGTAAATGGATTCGTACTACATTTCCTGCCATTTTTTTACTGACAGACATTACCAGTGGAAAGCTGGTAAATGACCAAAAACTGATAATATTTACAACTCCGGACACTTTAGGGAGCGTTTTCACTTGAATTTGCTTTCAAATGTTAGGAATTCATGTTTATACAGCTCAAATTTCTGTAGAAAGACTGTAAGTAAGGACTTCACTGTTAATGTTTACAATTGAGGCCGAACTTCTCTGGCGTCTTTTGTGTGAATCAGTTAAAATCCTAACGGTTCCAGTACTTACTTGTAACAAAACTCTCTAATTGTGGTAAAACTCTTAAAATACACAATTAGAGTTTCCAGAAATGATTATAAACTTGTAAGAAACCCTTGAAATAAAAGTAAATGGATTCGTACTACATTTCCTGCCGTTTTTTAATCCCAGATTTTACCAGTGGAAAGCTGGTAAATGAACAAAAACTGATAATATTTACAACTCCGGACACTTTAGGGAGCGTTTTCACTTGAATTTGCTTTCAAATGTTAGGAATTCATGTTTATACAGCTCAAAGTTTCTGTAGAAGGTCTGTAAGGAATGACTATACTGCCTATGTTTACAATTGAGGCCGAACTTCTCTGGCGTCTTTTGTGTGAATCAGTTAAAATCCTAAAGGTTCCAGTACTTACTTGTAAGAAAACTCTCTAATTGTGGTAAAACTCTTAAAATACGCAAATAGAGTTTCCAGAAATGATTAAAAACTTGTAAGAAAACCTTGAAATAAAAGTAAATGGATTCGTACTACATTTCCTGCCATTTTTTTACTGACAGACATTACCAGTGGAAAACTGGTAAATGACCCAAACCTGATAATATTTACAACTCCGGACACTTTAGGGAGCGTTTTCACTTGAATTTGCTTTCAAATGTTAGGAATTCATATATATACAGCTCAAAATTTCTGTAGAAAGACTGTAAGTAAGGACTTCACTGCGAAAGTTTACAACGGAGGCCGAACTTCTCTGGCGTCTTTTGTGTGAATCACTTAAAATCCTTATGGTTCCAGTACTTACTTGTAAGAAAACTCTCTAATTGTGGTAAAACTCTTAAAATACGCAATTTGAGTTTCCAGAAATGATTAAAAACTTGTAAGAAACCCTTGAAATAAAAGTAAATGGATTCGTACTACATTTCCTGCCGTTTTTTACTGACAGACATTACCAGTGGAAAGCTGGTAAATGACCAGAAAACTGATAATATTTACAACTCCGGACACTTTAGGGAGCGTTTTCACTTGAATTTGCTTTCAAATGTTAGGAATTCATGATTATACAGCTCAAAATTTCTGTAGAAAGACTGTAAGTAAGGACTTCACTGTTAATGTTTACAATTGAGGCCGAACTTCTCTGGCGTCTTTTGTGTGAATCAGTTAAAATCCTAACGGTTCCAGTACTTACTTGTAACAAAACTCTCTAATTGTGGTAAAACTCTTAAAATACACAATTAGAGTTTCCAGAAATGATTATAAACTTGTAAGAAACCCTTGAAATAAAAGTAAATGGATTCGTACTACATTTCCTGCCGTTTTTTAATCCCAGATTTTACCAGTGGAAAGCTGGTAAATGAACAAAAACTGATAATATTTACAACTCCGGACACTTTAGGGAGCGTTTTCACTTGAATTTGCTTTCAAATGTTAGGAATTCATGTTTATACAGCTCAAAGTTTCTGTAGAAGGTCTGTAAGGAATGACTATACTGCCTATGTTTACAATTGAGGCTGAACTTCTCTGGCGTCTTTTGTGTGAATCAGTTAAAATCCTAACGGTTCCAGTACTTACTTGTAAGAAAACTCTCTAATTGTGGTAAAACTCTTAAAATACGCAAATAGAGTTTCCATAAATGATTAAAAACTTGTAAGAAAACCTTGAAATAAAAGTAAATGGATTCGTACTACATTTCCTGCCATTTTTTTACTGACAGACATTACCAGTGGAAAACTGGTAAATGACCCAAACCTGATAATATTTACAACTCCGGACACTTTAGGGAGCGTTTTCACTTGAATTTGCTTTCAAATGTTAGGAATTCATATATATACAGCTCAAAATTTCTGTAGAAAGACTGTAAGTAAGGACTTCACTGTTAATGTTTACAATTGAGGCCGAACTTCTCTGGCGTCTTTTGTGTGAATCAGTTAAAATCCTAACCGTTCCAGTACTTACTTGTAACAAAACTCTCTAATTGTGGTAAAACTCTTAAAATACGCAGTTAGAGTTTCCAGAAATGATTAAAAACTTGTAAGAAACCCTTGAAATAAAAGCAAATGGATTCGTACTACATTTCCTGCCGTTTTTTACTGACAGACATTACCAGTGGAAACCTGGTAAATGACCAGAAAACTGATAATATTTACAACTCCGGACACTTTAGGGAGCGTTTTCACTTGAATTTGCATTCAAATGTTAGGAATTCATGTTTATACAGCTCAAAGTTTCTGTAGAAGGTCTGTAAGGAATGACTATACTGCCTAGGTTTACAATTGAGGCCGAACTTCTCTGGCGTCTTTTGTGTGAATCAGTTAAAATCCTAACAATTCCAGTACTTACTTGTAACAAAACTCTCTAATTGTGGTTAAACTCTTTAAATACGCAATTAGAGTTTCCAGAAATGATTATAAACTTGTAAGAAACCCTTGAAATAAAAGTAAATGGATTCGTACTACATTTCCTGCCGTTTTTTAATCCCAGATTTTACCAGTGGAAAGCTGGTAAATGACCAAAAACTGATAATATTTACAACTCCGGACACTTTAGGGAGCGTTTTCAGTTGAATTTGCTTTCAAATGTTAGGAATTCATGTTTATACAGCTCAAAGTTTCTGTAGAAGGTCTGTAAGGAATGACTATACTGCCTATGCTTACAATTGTGGCCGAACTTCTCTGGCATCTTTTGTGTGAATCAGTTAAAATCCTAACCGTTCCAGTACTTACTTGTAACAAAACTCTCTAATTGTGGTAAAACTCTTAAAATACACAATTTGAGTTTCCAGAAATGATTAAAAACATGTAAGAAACCCTTGAAATAAAAGTAAATGGATTCGTACTACATTTCCTGCCATTTTTTAATCCCAGACATTACCAGTGGAAAGCTGGTAAATGACCAAAAACTGATAATATTTACAACTCCGGACACTTTAGGGAGCGTTTTCACTTGAATTTGCTCTCAAATGTTAGGAATTCATGGTTATACAGCTCAAAATTTCTGTAGAAAGACTGTAAGTAAGGACTTCACTGCGAAAGTTTACAACGGAGGCCGAACTTCTCTGGCGTCTTTTGTGTGAATCACTTAAAATCCTTACGGTTCTGTTACTTACTTGTAAGAAAACTCTCTAATTTTGGTAAAACTCTTAAAATACGCAATTTGAGTTTCCAGAAACGATTAAAAACTTGTAAGAAACCCTTGAAATAAAAGCAAATGGATTCGTACTACATTTCCTGCCGTTTTTTTACTGACAGACATTACCAGTGGAAAGCTGGTAAATGACCAGAAAACTGATACTATTTACAACTCCGGACACTTTAGGGAGCGTTTTCACTTGAATTTGCTTTCAAATATTAGGAATTCATGTTTATACAGCTCAAAATATCTGTAGAAAGACTGTAATTAAGGACTGCACTGCTAATGTTTACAATTGAGGCCAAATGTCTCTGGCGTCTTTTGTGTGAGTTAAAATCCTTATGGTTCCAGTACATACTTGTAACCAAACTCTCTAATTGTGGTAAAACTCTTAAAATACGCCATTAGAGTTTCCAGAAATGATTATAAACTTGTAAGAAACCCTTGAAATAAAAGTAAATGGATTCGTACTACATTTCCTGCCATTTTTTAATCCCAGACATTACCAGTGGAAAGCTGGTAAATGACCAAAAACTGATTATATTTACAACTCCGGAAACTTTAGGGAGCGTTTTCACTTGAATTAGCTTTCAAATGTTAGGAATTCATGTTTATACAGCTCAAAGTTTCTGTAGAAGGTCTGTAAGGAATGACTATACTGCCTATGTTTACAATTGAGGCCGAACTTCTCTGGCGTCTTTTGTGTGAATCAGTTAAAATCCTAACGGTTCCAGTACTTACTTGTAAGAAAACTCTCTAATTGTGGTAAAACTCTTAAAATACGCAAATAGAGTTTCCAGAAATGATTAAAAACTTGTAAGAAACCCTTGAAATAAAAGTAAATGGATTCGTACTACATTTCCTGCCATTTTTTTACTGACAGACATTACCAGTGGAAAGCTGGTAAATGACCAAAAACTGATAATATTTACAACTCCGGACACTTTAGGGAGCGTTTTCACTTGAATTTGCTTTCAAATGTTAGGAATTCATATATATACAGCTCAAAATTTCTGTAGAAAGACTGTAAGTAAGGACTTCACTGTTAATGTTTACAATTGAGGCCGAACTTCTCTGGCGTCTTTTGTGTGAATCAGTTAAAATCCTAACCGTTCCAGGACTTACTTGTAACAAAACTCTCTAATTGTGGTAAAACTCTTAAAATACGCAATTAGAGTTTCAGAAATGATTAAAAACTTGAAAGAAACCCTTGAAATAAAAGCAAATGGATTCTTACTACATTTCCTGCCGTTTTTTACTGACAGACATTACCAGTGGAAAGCTATGAAATGACCAGAAAACTGATAATATTTACAACTCCGGACACTTTAGGGAGCGTTTTCACTTGAATTTGCTTTCAAATGTTAGGAATTCATGGTTATACAGCTCAAAATTTCTGTAGAAAGACTGTAAGTAAGGACTTCACTGCGAAAGTTTACAACGGAGGCCGAACTTCTCTGGCGTCTTTTGTGTGAATCACTTAAAATCCTTATGGTTCCAGTACTTACTTGTAAGAAAACTCTCTAATTGTGGTAAAACTCTTAAAATACGCAATTTGAGTTTCCAGAAATGATTAAAAACTTGTAAGAAACCCTTGAAATAAAAGTAAATGGATTCGTACTACATTTCCTGCCGTTTTTTACTGACAGACATTACCAGTGGAAACCTGGTAAATGACCAGAAAACTGATAATATTTACAACTCCGGACACTTTAGGGAGCGTTTTCACTTGAATTTGCTTTCAAATGTTAGGAATTCATGTTTATACAGCTCAAATTTCTGTAGAAAGACTGTAAGTAAGGACTTCACTGTTAATGTTTACAATTGAGGCCGAACTTCTCTGGCGTCTTTTGTGTGAATCAGTTAAAATCCTAACGGTTCCAGTACTTACTTGTAACAAAACTCTCTAATTGTGGTAAAACTCTTAAAATACACAATTAGAGTTTCCAGAAATGATTATAAACTTGTAAGAAACCCTTGAAATAAAAGTAAATGGATTCGTACTACATTTCCTGCCGTTTTTTAATCCCAGATTTTACCAGTGGAAAGCTGGTAAATGAACAAAAACTGATAATATTTACAACTCCGGACACTTTAGGGAGCGTTTTCACTTGAATTTGCTTTCAAATGTTAGGAATTCATGTTTATACAGCTCAAAGTTTCTGTAGAAGGTCTGTAAGGAATGACTATACTGCCTATGTTTACAATTGAGGCCGAACTTCTCTGGCGTCTTTTGTGTGAATCAGTTAAAATCCTAACGGTTCCAGTACTTACTTGTAAGAAAACTCTCTAATTGTGGTAAAACTCTTAAAATACGCAAATAGAGTTTCCAGAAATGATTAAAAACTTGTAAGAAAACCTTGAAATAAAAGTAAATGGATTCGTACTACATTTCCTGCCATTTTTTTACTGACAGACATTACCAGTGGAAAACTGGTAAATGACCCAAACCTGATAATATTTACAACTCCGGACACTTTAGGGAGCGTTTTCACTTGAATTTGCTTTCAAATGTTAGGAATTCATATATATACAGCTCAAAATTTCTGTAGAAAGACTGTAAGTAAGGACTTCACTGCGAAAGTTTACAACGGAGGCCGAACTTCTCTGGCGTCTTTTGTGTGAATCACTTAAAATCCTTATGGTTCCAGTACTTACTTGTAAGAAAACTCTCTAATTGTGGTAAAACTCTTAAAATACGCAATTTGAGTTTCCAGAAATGATTAAAAACTTGTAAGAAACCCTTGAAATAAAAGTAAATGGATTCGTACTACATTTCCTGCCGTTTTTTACTGACAGACATTACCAGTGGAAAGCTGGTAAATGACCAGAAAACTGATAATATTTACAACTCCGGACACTTTAGGGAGCGTTTTCACTTGAATTTGCTTTCAAATGTTAGGAATTCATGATTATACAGCTCAAAATTTCTGTAGAAAGACTGTAAGTAAGGACTTCACTGTTAATGTTTACAATTGAGGCCGAACTTCTCTGGCGTCTTTTGTGTGAATCAGTTAAAATCCTAACGGTTCCAGTACTTACTTGTAACAAAACTCTCTAATTGTGGTAAAACTCTTAAAATACACAATTAGAGTTTCCAGAAATGATTATAAACTTGTAAGAAACCCTTGAAATAAAAGTAAATGGATTCGTACTACATTTCCTGCCGTTTTTTAATCCCAGATTTTACCAGTGGAAAGCTGGTAAATGAACAAAAACTGATAATATTTACAACTCCGGACACTTTAGGGAGCGTTTTCACTTGAATTTGCTTTCAAATGTTAGGAATTCATGTTTATACAGCTCAAAGTTTCTGTAGAAGGTCTGTAAGGAATGACTATACTGCCTATGTTTACAATTGAGGCTGAACTTCTCTGGCGTCTTTTGTGTGAATCAGTTAAAATCCTAACGGTTCCAGTACTTACTTGTAAGAAAACTCTCTAATTGTGGTAAAACTCTTAAAATACGCAAATAGAGTTTCCAGAAATGATTAAAAACTTGTAAGAAAACCTTGAAATAAAAGTAAATGGATTCGTACTACATTTCCTGCCATTTTTTTACTGACAGACATTACCAGTGGAAAACTGGTAAATGACCCAAACCTGATAATATTTACAACTCCGGACACTTTAGGGAGCGTTTTCACTTGAATTTGCTTTCAAATGTTAGGATTTCATATATATACAGCTCAAAATTTCTGTAGAAAGACTGTAAGTAAGGACTTCACTGTTAATGTTTACAATTGAGGCCGAACTTCTCTGGCGTCTTTTGTGTGAATCAGTTAAAATCCTAACCGTTCCAGTACTTACTTGTAACAAAACTCTCTAATTGTGGTAAAACTCTTAAAATACGCAGTTAGAGTTTCCAGAAATGATTAAAAACTTGTAAGAAACCCTTGAAATAAAAGCAAATGGTTTCGTAATACATTTCCTGCCGTTTTTTAATCCCAGACATTACCAGTGGAAAGCTGGTAAATGACCAGAAAACTGATAATATTTACAACTCCGGACACTTTAGGGAGCGTTTTCACTTGAATTTGCTTTCAAATGTTAGGAATTCATGTTTATACAGCTCAAAGTTTCTGTAGAAGGTCTGTAAGGAATGACTATACTGCCTAGGTTTACAATTGAGGCCGAACTTCTCTGGCGTCTTTTGTGTGAATCAGTTAAAATCCTAACAATTCCAGTACTTACTTGTAACAAAACTCTCTAATTGTGGTTAAACTCTTTAAATACGCAATTAGAGTTTCCAGAAATGATTATAAACTTGTAAGAAACCCTTGAAATAAAAGTAAATGGATTCGTACTACATTTCCTGCCGTTTTTTAATCCCAGATTTTACCAGTGGAAAGCTGGTAAATGACCAAAAACTGATAATATTTACAACTCCGGACACTTTAGGGAGCGTTTTCAGTTGAATTTGCTTTCAAATGTTAGGAATTCATGATTATACAGCTCAAAATTTCTGTAGAAAGACTGTAAGTAAGGACTTCACTGTTAATGTTTACAATTGAGGCCGAACTTCTCTGGCGTCTTTTGTGTGAATCAGTTAAAATCCTAACGGTTCCAGTACTTACTTGTAACAAAACTCTCTAATTGTGGTAAAACTCTTAAAATACACAATTAGAGTTTCCAGAAATGATTATAAACTTGTAAGAAACCCTTGAAATAAAAGTAAATGGATTCGTACTACATTTCCTGCCGTTTTTTAATCCCAGATTTTACCAGTGGAAAGCTGGTAAATGAACAAAAACTGATAATATTTACAACTCCGGACACTTTAGGGAGCGTTTTCACTTGAATTTGCTTTCAAATGTTAGGAATTCATGTTTATACAGCTCAAAGTTTCTGTAGAAGGTCTGTAAGGAATGACTATACTGCCTATGTTTACAATTGAGGCTGAACTTCTCTGGCGTCTTTTGTGTGAATCAGTTAAAATCCTAACGGTTCCAGTACTTACTTGTAAGAAAACTCTCTAATTGTGGTAAAACTCTTAAAATACGCAAATAGAGTTTCCAGAAATGATTAAAAACTTGTAAGAAAACCTTGAAATAAAAGTGAATGGATTCGTACTACATTTCCTGCCATTTTTTTACTGACAGACATTACCAGTGGAAAACTGGTAAATGACCCAAACCTGATAATATTTACAACTCCGGACACTTTAGGGAGCGTTTTCACTTGAATTTGCTTTCAAATGTTAGGATTTCATATATATACAGCTCAAAATTTCTGTAGAAAGACTGTAAGTAAGGACTTCACTGTTAATGTTTACAATTGAGGCCGAACTTCTCTGGCGTCTTTTGTGTGAATCAGTTAAAATCCTAACCGTTCCAGTACTTACTTGTAACAAAACTCTCTAATTGTGGTAAAACTCTTAAAATACGCAGTTAGAGTTTCCAGAAATGATTAAAAACTTGTAAGAAACCCTTGAAATAAAAGCAAATGGTTTCGTAATACATTTCCTGCCGTTTTTTAATCCCAGACATTACCAGTGGAAAGCTGGTAAATGACCAGAAAACTGATAATATTTACAACTCCGGACACTTTAGGGAGCGTTTTCACTTGAATTTGCTTTCAAATGTTAGGAATTCATGTTTATACAGCTCAAAGTTTCTGTAGAAGGTCTGTAAGGAATGACTATACTGCCTAGGTTTACAATTGAGGCCGAACTTCTCTGGCGTCTTTTGTGTGAATCAGTTAAAATCCTAACAATTCCAGTACTTACTTGTAACAAAACTCTCTAATTGTGGTTAAACTCTTTAAATACGCAATTAGAGTTTCCAGAAATGATTATAAACTTGTAAGAAACCCTTGAAATAAAAGTAAATGGATTCGTACTACATTTCCTGCCGTTTTTTAATCCCAGATTTTACCAGTGGAAAGCTGGTAAATGACCAAAAACTGATAATATTTACAACTCCGGACACTTTAGGGAGCGTTTTCAGTTGAATTTGCTTTCAAATGTTAGGAATTCATGATTATACAGCTCAAAATTTCTGTAGAAAGACTGTAAGTAAGGACTTCACTGTTAATGTTTACAATTGAGGCCGAACTTCTCTGGCGTCTTTTGTGTGAATCAGTTAAAATCCTAACGGTTCCAGTACTTACTTGTAACAAAACTCTCTAATTGTGGTAAAACTCTTAAAATACACAATTAGAGTTTCCAGAAATGATTATAAACTTGTAAGAAACCCTTGAAATAAAAGTAAATGGATTCGTACTACATTTCCTGCCGTTTTTTAATCCCAGATTTTACCAGTGGAAAGCTGGTAAATGAACAAAAACTGATAATATTTACAACTCCGGACACTTTAGGGAGCGTTTTCACTTGAATTTGCTTTCAAATGTTAGGAATTCATGTTTATACAGCTCAAAGTTTCTGTAGAAGGTCTGTAAGGAATGACTATACTGCCTATGTTTACAATTGAGGCTGAACTTCTCTGGCGTCTTTTGTGTGAATCAGTTAAAATCCTAACGGTTCCAGTACTTACTTGTAAGAAAACTCTCTAATTGTGGTAAAACTCTTAAAATACGCAAATAGAGTTTCCAGAAATGATTAAAAACTTGTAAGAAAACCTTGAAATAAAAGTAAATGGATTCGTACTACATTTCCTGCCATTTTTTTACTGACAGACATTACCAGTGGAAAACTGGTAAATGACCCAAACCTGATAATATTTACAACTCCGGACACTTTAGGGAGCGTTTTCACTTGAATTTGCTTTCAAATGTTAGGATTTCATATATATACAGCTCAAAATTTCTGTAGAAAGACTGTAAGTAAGGACTTCACTGTTAATGTTTACAATTGAGGCCGAACTTCTCTGGCGTCTTTTGTGTGAATCAGTTAAAATCCTAACCGTTCCAGTACTTACTTGTAACAAAACTCTCTAATTGTGGTAAAACTCTTAAAATACGCAGTTAGAGTTTCCAGAAATGATTAAAAACTTGTAAGAAACCCTTGAAATAAAAGCAAATGGATTCGTAATACATTTCCTGCCGTTTTTTAATCCCAGACATTACCAGTGGAAAGCTGGTAAATGACCAGAAAACTGATAATATTTACAACTCCGGACACTTTAGGGAGCGTTTTCACTTGAATTTGCTTTCAAATGTTAGGAATTCATGTTTATACAGCTCAAAGTTTCTGTAGAAGGTCTGTAAGGAATGACTATACTGCCTAGGTTTACAATTGAGGCCGAACTTCTCTGGCGTCTTTTGTGTGAATCAGTTAAAATCCTAACAATTCCAGTACTTACTTGTAACAAAACTCTCTAATTGTGGTTAAACTCTTTAAATACGCAATTAGAGTTTCCAGAAATGATTATAAACTTGTAAGAAACCCTTGAAATAAAAGTAAATGGATTCGTACTACATTTCCTGCCGTTTTTTAATCCCAGATTTTACCAGTGGAAAGCTGGTAAATGACCAAAAACTGATAATATTTACAACTCCGGACACTTTAGGGAGCGTTTTCAGTTGAATTTGCTTTCAAATGTTAGGAATTCATGTTTATACAGCTCAAAGTTTCTGTAGAAGGTCTGTAAGGAATGACTATACTGCCTATGCTTACAATTGTGGCCGAACTTCTCTGGCATCTTTTGTGTGAATCAGTTAAAATCCTTACGGTTCCAGGACTTACTTGTAACAAAACTCTCTAATTGTGGTAAAACTCTTAAAATACACAATTTGAGTTTCCAGAAATGATTAAAAACATGTAAGAAACCCTTGAAATAAAAGTAAATGGATTCGTACTACATTTCCTGCCATTTTTTAATCCCAGACATTACCAGTGGAAAGCTGGTAAATGACCAAAAACTGATAATATTTACAACTCCGGACACTTTAGGGAGCGTTTTCACTTGAATTTGCTTTCAAATGTTAGGAATTCATGGTTATACAGCTCAAAATTTCTGTAGAAAGACTGTAAGTAAGGACTTCACTGCGAAAGTTTACAACGGAGGCCGAACTTCTCTGGCGTCTTTTGTGTGAATCACTTAAAATCCTTACGGTTCTGTTACTTACTTGTAAGAAAACTCTCTAATTTTGGTAAAACTCTTAAAATACGCAATTTGAGTTTCCAGAAACGATTAAAAACTTGTAAGAAACCCTTGAAATAAAAGCAAATGGATTCGTACTACATTTCCTGCCGTTTTTTTACTGACAGACATTACCAGTGGAAAGCTGGTAAATGACCAGAAAACTGATACTATTTACAACTCCGGACACTTTAGGGAGCGTTTTCACTTGAATTTGCTTTCAAATATTAGGAATTCATGTTTATACAGCTCAAAATATCTGTAGAAAGACTGTAATTAAGGACTGCACTGCTAATGTTTACAATTGAGGCCAAATGTCTCTGGCGTCTTTTGTGTGAGTTAAAATCCTTATGGTTCCAGTACATACTTGTAACCAAACTCTCTAATTGTGGTAAAACTCTTAAAATACGCCATTAGAGTTTCCAGAAATGATTATAAACTTGTAAGAAACCCTTGAAATAAAAGTAAATGGATTCGTACTACATTTCCTGCCGTTTTTTAATCCCAGACATTACCAGTGGAAAGCTGGTAAATGACCAAAAACTGATTATATTTACAACTCCGGAAACTTTAGGGAGCGTTTTCACTTGAATTTGCTTTCAAATGTTAGGAATTCATATATATACAGCTCAAAATTTCTGTAGAAAGACTGTAAGTAAGGACTTCACTGCGAAAGTTTACAACGGAGGCCGAACTTCTCTGGCGTCTTTTGTGTGAATCACTTAAAATCCTTATGGTTCCAGTACTTACTTGTAAGAAAACTCTCTAATTGTGGTAAAACTCTTAAAATACGCAATTTGAGTTTCCAGAAATGATTAAAAACTTGTAAGAAACCCTTGAAATAAAAGTAAATGGATTCGTACTACATTTCCTGCCGTTTTTTACTGACAGACATTACCAGTGGAAAGCTGGTAAATGACCAGAAAACTGATAATATTTACAACTCCGGACACTTTAGGGAGCGTTTTCACTTGAATTTGCTTTCAAATGTTAGGAATTCATGATTATACAGCTCAAAATTTCTGTAGAAAGACTGTAAGTAAGGACTTCACTGTTAATGTTTACAATTGAGGCCGAACTTCTCTGGCGTCTTTTGTGTGAATCAGTTAAAATCCTAACGGTTCCAGTACTTACTTGTAACAAAACTCTCTAATTGTGGTAAAACTCTTAAAATACACAATTAGAGTTTCCAGAAATGATTATAAACTTGTAAGAAACCCTTGAAATAAAAGTAAATGGATTCGTACTACATTTCCTGCCGTTTTTTAATCCCAGATTTTACCAGTGGAAAGCTGGTAAATGAACAAAAACTGATAATATTTACAACTCCGGACACTTTAGGGAGCGTTTTCACTTGAATTTGCTTTCAAATGTTAGGAATTCATGTTTATACAGCTCAAAGTTTCTGTAGAAGGTCTGTAAGGAATGACTATACTGCCTATGTTTACAATTGAGGCTGAACTTCTCTGGCGTCTTTTGTGTGAATCAGTTAAAATCCTAACGGTTCCAGTACTTACTTGTAAGAAAACTCTCTAATTGTGGTAAAACTCTTAAAATACGCAAATAGAGTTTCCAGAAATGATTAAAAACTTGTAAGAAAACCTTGAAATAAAAGTAAATGGATTCGTACTACATTTCCTGCCATTTTTTTACTGACAGACATTACCAGTGGAAAACTGGTAAATGACCCAAACCTGATAATATTTACAACTCCGGACACTTTAGGGAGCGTTTTCACTTGAATTTGCTTTCAAATGTTAGGATTTCATATATATACAGCTCAAAATTTCTGTAGAAAGACTGTAAGTAAGGACTTCACTGTTAATGTTTACAATTGAGGCCGAACTTCTCTGGCGTCTTTTGTGTGAATCAGTTAAAATCCTAACCGTTCCAGTACTTACTTGTAACAAAACTCTCTAATTGTGGTAAAACTCTTAAAATACGCAGTTAGAGTTTCCAGAAATGATTAAAAACTTGTAAGAAACCCTTGAAATAAAAGCAAATGGTTTCGTAATACATTTCCTGCCGTTTTTTAATCCCAGACATTACCAGTGGAAAGCTGGTAAATGACCAGAAAACTGATAATATTTACAACTCCGGACACTTTAGGGAGCGTTTTCACTTGAATTTGCTTTCAAATGTTAGGAATTCATGTTTATACAGCTCAAAGTTTCTGTAGAAGGTCTGTAAGGAATGACTATACTGCCTAGGTTTACAATTGAGGCCGAACTTCTCTGGCGTCTTTTGTGTGAATCAGTTAAAATCCTAACAATTCCAGTACTTACTTGTAACAAAACTCTCTAATTGTGGTTAAACTCTTTAAATACGCAATTAGAGTTTCCAGAAATGATTATAAACTTGTAAGAAACCCTTGAAATAAAAGTAAATGGATTCGTACTACATTTCCTGCCGTTTTTTAATCCCAGATTTTACCAGTGGAAAGCTGGTAAATGACCAAAAACTGATAATATTTACAACTCCGGACACTTTAGGGAGCGTTTTCAGTTGAATTTGCTTTCAAATGTTAGGAATTCATGATTATACAGCTCAAAATTTCTGTAGAAAGACTGTAAGTAAGGACTTCACTGTTAATGTTTACAATTGAGGCCGAACTTCTCTGGCGTCTTTTGTGTGAATCAGTTAAAATCCTAACGGTTCCAGTACTTACTTGTAACAAAACTCTCTAATTGTGGTAAAACTCTTAAAATACACAATTAGAGTTTCCAGAAATGATTATAAACTTGTAAGAAACCCTTGAAATAAAAGTAAATGGATTCGTACTACATTTCCTGCCGTTTTTTAATCCCAGATTTTACCAGTGGAAAGCTGGTAAATGAACAAAAACTGATAATATTTACAACTCCGGACACTTTAGGGAGCGTTTTCACTTGAATTTGCTTTCAAATGTTAGGAATTCATGTTTATACAGCTCAAAGTTTCTGTAGAAGGTCTGTAAGGAATGACTATACTGCCTATGTTTACAATTGAGGCTGAACTTCTCTGGCGTCTTTTGTGTGAATCAGTTAAAATCCTAACGGTTCCAGTACTTACTTGTAAGAAAACTCTCTAATTGTGGTAAAACTCTTAAAATACGCAAATAGAGTTTCCAGAAATGATTAAAAACTTGTAAGAAAACCTTGAAATAAAAGTAAATGGATTCGTACTACATTTCCTGCCATTTTTTTACTGACAGACATTACCAGTGGAAAACTGGTAAATGACCCAAACCTGATAATATTTACAACTCCGGACACTTTAGGGAGCGTTTTCACTTGAATTTGCTTTCAAATGTTAGGATTTCATATATATACAGCTCAAAATTTCTGTAGAAAGACTGTAAGTAAGGACTTCACTGTTAACGTTTACAATTGAGGCCGAACTTCTCTGGCGTCTTTTGTGTGAATCAGTTAAAATCCTAACCGTTCCAGTACTTACTTGTAACAAAACTCTCTAATTGTGGTAAAACTCTTAAAATACGCAGTTAGAGTTTCCAGAAATGATTAAAAACTTGTAAGAAACCCTTGAAATAAAAGCAAATGGTTTCGTAATACATTTCCTGCCGTTTTTTAATCCCAGACATTACCAGTGGAAAGCTGGTAAATGACCAGAAAACTGATAATATTTACAACTCCGGACACTTTAGGGAGCGTTTTCACTTGAATTTGCTTTCAAATGTTAGGAATTCATGTTTATACAGCTCAAAGTTTCTGTAGAAGGTCTGTAAGGAATGAATATACTGCCTAGGTTTACAATTGAGGCCGAACTTCTCTGGCGTCTTTTGTGTGAATCAGTTAAAATCCTAACAATTCCAGTACTTACTTGTAACAAAACTCTCTAATTGTGGTTAAACTCTTTAAATACGCAATTAGAGTTTCCAGAAATGATTATAAACTTGTAAGAAACCCTTGAAATAAAAGTAAATGGATTCGTACTACATTTCCTGCCGTTTTTTAATCCCAGATTTTACCAGTGGAAAGCTGGTAAATGACCAAAAACTGATAATATTTACAACTCCGGACACTTTAGGGAGCGTTTTCAGTTGAATTTGCTTTCAAATGTTAGGAATTCATGATTATACAGCTCAAAATTTCTGTAGAAAGACTGTAAGTAAGGACTTCACTGTTAATGTTTACAATTGAGGCCGAACTTCTCTGGCGTCTTTTGTGTGAATCAGTTAAAATCCTAACGGTTCCAGTACTTACTTGTAACAAAACTCTCTAATTGTGGTAAAACTCTTAAAATACACAATTAGAGTTTCCAGAAATGATTATAAACTTGTAAGAAACCCTTGAAATAAAAGTAAATGGATTCGTACTACATTTCCTGCCGTTTTTTAATCCCAGATTTTACCAGTGGAAAGCTGGTAAATGAACAAAAACTGATAATATTTACAACTCCGGACACTTTAGGGAGCGTTTTCACTTGAATTTGCTTTCAAATGTTAGGAATTCATGTTTATACAGCTCAAAGTTTCTGTAGAAGGTCTGTAAGGAATGACTATACTGCCTATGTTTACAATTGAGGCTGAACTTCTCTGGCGTCTTTTGTGTGAATCAGTTAAAATCCTAACGGTTCCAGTACTTACTTGTAAGAAAACTCTCTAATTGTGGTAAAACTCTTAAAATACGCAAATAGAGTTTCCAGAAATGATTAAAAACTTGTAAGAAAACCTTGAAATAAAAGTAAATGGATTCGTACTACATTTCCTGCCATTTTTTTACTGACAGACATTACCAGTGGAAAACTGGTAAATGACCCAAACCTGATAATATTTACAACTCCGGACACTTTAGGGAGCGTTTTCACTTGAATTTGCTTTCAAATGTTAGGATTTCATATATATACAGCTCAAAATTTCTGTAGAAAGACTGTAAGTAAGGACTTCACTGTTAATGTTTACAATTGAGGCCGAACTTCTCTGGCGTCTTTTGTGTGAATCAGTTAAAATCCTAACCGTTCCAGTACTTACTTGTAACAAAACTCTCTAATTGTGGTAAAACTCTTAAAATACGCAGTTAGAGTTTCCAGAAATGATTAAAAACTTGTAAGAAACCCTTGAAATAAAAGCAAATGGATTCGTAATACATTTCCTGCCGTTTTTTAATCCCAGACATTACCAGTGGAAAGCTGGTAAATGACCAGAAAACTGATAATATTTACAACTCCGGACACTTTAGGGAGCGTTTTCACTTGAATTTGCTTTCAAATGTTAGGAATTCATGTTTATACAGCTCAAAGTTTCTGTAGAAGGTCTGTAAGGAATGACTATACTGCCTAGGTTTACAATTGAGGCCGAACTTCTCTGGCGTCTTTTGTGTGAATCAGTTAAAATCCTAACAATTCCAGTACTTACTTGTAACAAAACTCTCTAATTGTGGTTAAACTCTTTAAATACGCAATTAGAGTTTCCAGAAATGATTATAAACTTGTAAGAAACCCTTGAAATAAAAGTAAATGGATTCGTACTACATTTCCTGCCGTTTTTTAATCCCAGATTTTACCAGTGGAAAGCTGGTAAATGACCAAAAACTGATAATATTTACAACTCCGGACACTTTAGGGAGCGTTTTCAGTTGAATTTGCTTTCAAATGTTAGGAATTCATGTTTATACAGCTCAAAGTTTCTGTAGAAGGTCTGTAAGGAATGACTATACTGCCTATGCTTACAATTGTGGCCGAACTTCTCTGGCATCTTTTGTGTGAATCAGTTAAAATCCTTACGGTTCCAGGACTTACTTGTAACAAAACTCTCTAATTGTGGTAAAACTCTTAAAATACACAATTTGAGTTTCCAGAAATGATTAAAAACATGTAAGAAACCCTTGAAATAAAAGTAAATGGATTCGTACTACATTTCCTGCCATTTTTTAATCCCAGACATTACCAGTGGAAAGCTGGTAAATGACCAAAAACTGATAATATTTACAACTCCGGACACTTTAGGGAGCGTTTTCACTTGAATTTGCTTTCAAATGTTAGGAATTCATGGTTATACAGCTCAAAATTTCTGTAGAAAGACTGTAAGTAAGGACTTCACTGCGAAAGTTTACAACGGAGGCCGAACTTCTCTGGCGTCTTTTGTGTGAATCACTTAAAATCCTTACGGTTCTGTTACTTACTTGTAAGAAAACTCTCTAATTTTGGTAAAACTCTTAAAATACGCAATTTGAGTTTCCAGAAACGATTAAAAACTTGTAAGAAACCCTTGAAATAAAAGCAAATGGATTCGTACTACATTTCCTGCCGTTTTTTTACTGACAGACATTACCAGTGGAAAGCTGGTAAATGACCAGAAAACTGATACTATTTACAACTCCGGACACTTTAGGGAGCGTTTTCACTTGAATTTGCTTTCAAATATTAGGAATTCATATATATACAGCTCAAAATATCTGTAGAAAGACTGTAATTAAGGACTGCACTGCTAATGTTTACAATTGAGGCCAAATGTCTCTGGCGTCTTTTGTGTGAGTTAAAATCCTTATGGTTCCAGTACATACTTGTAACCAAACTCTCTAATTGTGGTAAAACTCTTAAAATACGCCATTAGAGTTTCCAGAAATGATTATAAACTTGTAAGAAACCCTTGAAATAAAAGTAAATGGATTCGTACTACATTTCCTGCCGTTTTTTAATCCCAGACATTACCAGTGGAAAGCTGGTAAATGACCAAAAACTGATTATATTTACAACTCCGGAAACTTTAGGGAGCGTTTTCACTTGAATTAGCTTTCAAATGTTAGGAATTCATGATTATACAGCTCAAAGTTTCTGTAGAAGGTCTGTAAGGAATGACTATACTGCCTATGTTTACAATTGAGGCCGAACTTCTCTGGCGTCTTTTGTGTGAATCAGTTAAAATCCTAACGGTTCCAGTACTTACTTGTAAGAAAACTCTCTAATTGTGGTAAAACTCTTAAAATACGCAATTTGAGTTTCCAGAAATGATTAAAAACTTGTAAGAAACCCTTGAAATAAAAGTAAATGGATTCGAACTACATTTCCTGCCATTTTTTTACTGACAGACATTACCAGTGGAAAGCTGGTAAATGACCAAAAACTGATAATATTTACAACTCCGGACACTTTAGGGAGCGTTTTCACTTGAATTTGCTTTCAAATGTTAGGAATTCATATATATACAGCTCAAAATTTCTGTAGAAAGACTGTAAGTAAGGACTTCACTGTTAATGTTTACAATTGAGGCCGAACTTCTCTGGCGTCTTTTGTGTGAATCAGTTAAAATCCTAACCGTTCCAGGACTTACTTGTAACAAAACTCTCTAATTGTGGTAAAACTCTTAAAATACGCAATTAGAGTTTCAGAAATGATTAAAAACTTGAAAGAAACCCTTGAAATAAAAGCAAATGGATTCTTACTACATTTCCTGCCGTTTTTTACTGACAGACATTACCAGTGGAAAGCTATGAAATGACCAGAAAACTGATAATATTTACACCTCCGGACACTTTAGGGAGCGTTTTCACTTGAATTTGCTTTCAAATGTTAGGAATTCATGGTTATACAGCTCAAAATTTCTGTAGAAAGACTGTAAGTAAGGACTTCACTGCGAAAGTTTACAACGGAGGCCGAACTTCTCTGGCGTCTTTTGTGTGAATCACTTAAAATCCTTATGGTTCCAGTACTTACTTGTAAGAAAACTCTCTAATTGTGGTAAAACTCTTAAAATACGCAATTTGAGTTTCCAGAAATGATTAAAAACTTGTAAGAAACCCTTGAAATAAAAGTAAATGGATTCGTACTACATTTCCTGCCGTTTTTTACTGACAGACATTACCAGTGGAAACCTGGTAAATGACCAGAAAACTGATAATATTTACAACTCCGGACACTTTAGGGAGCGTTTTCACTTGAATTTGCTTTCAAATGTTAGGAATTCATGTTTATACAGCTCAAATTTCTGTAGAAAGACTGTAAGTAAGGACTTCACTGTTAATGTTTACAATTGAGGCCGAACTTCTCTGGCGTCTTTTGTGTGAATCAGTTAAAATCCTAACGGTTCCAGTACTTACTTGTAACAAAACTCTCTAATTGTGGTAAAACTCTTAAAATACACAATTAGAGTTTCCAGAAATGATTATAAACTTGTAAGAAACCCTTGAAATAAAAGTAAATGGATTCGTACTACATTTCCTGCCGTTTTTTAATCCCAGATTTTACCAGTGGAAAGCTGGTAAATGAACAAAAACTGATAATATTTACAACTCCGGACACTTTAGGGAGCGTTTTCACTTGAATTTGCTTTCAAATGTTAGGAATTCATGTTTATACAGCTCAAAGTTTCTGTAGAAGGTCTGTAAGGAATGACTATACTGCCTATGTTTACAATTGAGGCCGAACTTCTCTGGCGTCTTTTGTGTGAATCAGTTAAAATCCTAACGGTTCCAGTACTTACTTGTAAGAAAACTCTCTAATTGTGGTAAAACTCTTAAAATACGCAAATAGAGTTTCCAGAAATGATTAAAAACTTGTAAGAAAACCTTGAAATAAAAGTAAATGGATTCGTACTACATTTCCTGCCATTTTTTTACTGACAGACATTACCAGTGGAAAACTGGTAAATGACCCAAACCTGATAATATTTACAACTCCGGACACTTTAGGGAGCGTTTTCACTTGAATTTGCTTTCAAATGTTAGGAATTCATATATATACAGCTCAAAATTTCTGTAGAAAGACTGTAAGTAAGGACTTCACTGTTAATGTTTACAATTGAGGCCGAACTTCTCTGGCGTCTTTTGTGTGAATCAGTTAAAATCCTAACCGTTCCAGGACTTACTTGTAACAAAACTCTCTAATTGTGGTAAAACTCTTAAAATACGCAGTTAGAGTTTCCAGAAATGATTAAAAACTTGTAAGAAACCCTTGAAATAAAAGCAAATGGATTCGTAATACATTTCCTGCCGTTTTTTAATCCCAGACATTACCAGTGGAAAGCTGGTAAATGACCAGAAAACTGATAATATTTACAACTCCGGACACTTTAGGGAGCGTTTTCACTTGAATTTGCTTTCAAATGTTAGGAATTCATGTTTATACAGCTCAAAGTTTCTGTAGAAGGTCTGTAAGGAATGACTATACTGCCTAGGTTTACAATTGAGGCCGAACTTCTCTGGCGTCTTTTGTGTGAATCAGTTAAAATCCTAACAATTCCAGTACTTACTTGTAACAAAACTCTATAATTGTGGTAAAACTCTTTAAATACGCAATTAGAGTTTCCAGAAATGATTATAAACTTGTAAGAAACCCTTGAAATAAAAGTAAATGGATTCGTACTACATTTCCTGCCGTTTTTTAATCCCAGATTTTACCAGTGGAAAGCTGGTAAATGACCAAAAACTGATAATATTTACAACTCCGGACACTTTAGGGAGCGTTTTCACTTGAATTTGCTTTCAAATGTTAGGAATTCATGTTTATACAGCTCAAAGTTTCTGTAGAAGGTCTGTAAGGAATGACTATACTGCCTATGTTTACAATTGAGGCCGAACTTCTCTGGCGTCTTTTGTGTGAATCAGTTAAAATATTACGGTTCCAGGACTTACTTGTAAGAAAACTCTCTAATTGTGGTAAAACTCTTAAAAGACGCAATTTGAGTTTCCAGAAATGATTAAAAACTTGTAAGAAACCCTTGAAATAAAAGTAAATGGATTCGTACTACATTTCCTGCCATTCTTTAATCCCAGACATTACCAGTGGAAAGCTGGTAAATGACCAAAAACTGATAATATTTACAACTCCGGACACTTTAGGGAGCGTTTTCACTTGAATTTGCTTTCAAATATTAGTAATTCATGTTTATACAGCTCAAAATTTCTGTAGGAAGACTGCAATTAAGGACTACATTGCGAAAGTTTACAATGGAGGCCGAACTTCTCTGGCGTCTTTTGTGTGAATCACTTAAAATCCTTACAGTTCCATTACTTACTTTTAAGAAAACTCTCTAATTTTGGTAAAACTCTTAAAATACGCAATTTGAGTTTCCAGAAACGATTAAAAACTTGTAAGAAACCCTTGAAATAAAAGTAAATGGATTCGTACTACATTTCCTGCCATTTTTTTACCGACAGACATTACCAGTGGAAAGCTGGTAAATGACCAGAAAACTGATAATATTTACAACTCCGGACACTTTAGGGAGCGTTTTCACTTGAATTTGCTTTCAAATATTAGGAATTCATGTTTATACAGCTCAAAATTTCTGTAGGAAGACTGTAAGTAAGGACTTCACTGCTAATGTTTACAATTGAGGCCAAATGTCTCTGGCGTCTTTTGTGTGAGTTAAAATCCTTATGGTTCCAGTACATACTTGTAAGAAAACTCTCTAATTGTGGTAAAACTCATAAAATACGCAATTAGAGTTTCCAGAAATGATTAAAAACTTGTAAGAAACCCTTGAAATAAAAGTAAATGGATTCGTACTACATTTCCTGCCGTTTTTTACTGACAGACATTACCAGTGGAAAGCTGGTAAATGACCAGAAAACTGATAATATTTACAACTCCGGAAACTTTAGGGAGCGTTTTCACTTGAATTTGCTTTCAAATGTTAGGAATTCATGGTTATACAGCTCAAAATTTCTGTAGAAAGACTGTAAGTAAGGACTTCACTGTTAATGTTTACAATTGAGGCCGAACTTCTCTGGCGTCTTTTGTGTGAATCACTTAAAATCCTAACCGTTCCAGTACTTACTTGTAACAAAACTCTCTAATTGTGGTAAAACTCTTAAAATACGCAATTAGAGTTTCCAGAAATGATTAAAAACTTGTAAGAAACCCTTGAAATAAAAGTAAATGGATTCGTACTACATTTCCTGCCGTTTTTTAATCACAGACATTACCAGTGGAAAGCTGGTAAATGACCAGAAAACTGATAATATTTACAACTCCGGACACTTTAGGGAGCGTTTTCACTTGAATTTGCTTTCAAATATTAGGAATTCATGTTTATGCAGCTCAAAATTTTTGTAGAAAGACTGTAAGTAAGGACTGCACTGCTAATGTTTACAATTGAGGCCAAATGTCTCTGGCGTCTTTTGTGTGAGTTAAAATCTTTATGGTTCCAGTACATACTTGTAACAAAACTCTCTAATTGTGGTAAAACTCTTAAAATACGCCATTAGAGTTTCCAGAAATGATTATAAACTTGTAAGAAACCCTTGAAATAAAAGTAAATGGATTCGTACTACATTTCCTGCCATTTTTTAATCCCAGACATTACCAGTGGAAAGCTGGTAAATGACCAAAAACTGATAATATTTACAACTCCGGAAACTTTAGGGAGCGTTTTCACTTGAATTAGCTTTCAAATGTTAGGAATTCATGTTTATACAGCTCAAAGTTTCTGTAGAAGGTCTGTAAGGAATGACTATACTCCCTATGTTTACAATTGAGGCCGAACTTCTCTGGCGTCTTTTGTGTGAATCAGTTAAAATCCTAACGGTTCCAGTACTTACTTGTAAGAAAACTCTCTAATTGTGGTAAAACTCTTAAAATACGCAATTTGAGTTTCCAGAAATGATTAAAAACTTGTAAGAAACCCTTGAAATAAAAGTAAATGGATTCGTACTACATTTCCTGCCATTTTTTTACTGACAGACATTACCAGTGGAAAACTGGTAAATGACCCAAACCTGATAATATTTACAACTCCGGACACTTTAGGGAGCGTTTTCACTTGAATTTGCTTTCAAATGTTAGGAATTCATATATATACACCTCAAAATTTCTGTAGAAAGACTGTAAGTAAGGACTTCACTGTTAATGTTTACAATTGAGGCCGAACTTCTCTGGCGTCTTTTGTATGAATCAGTTAAAATCCTAACCGTTCCAGGACTTACTTGTAACAAAACTCTCTAATTGTGGTAAAACTCTTAAAATACGCAGTTAGAGTTTCCAGAAATGATTAAAAACTTGTAAGAAACCCTTGAAATAAAAGCAAATGGATTCGTAATACATTTCCTGCCGTTTTTTAATCCCAGACATTACCAGTGGAAAGCTGGTAAATGACCAGAAAACTGATAATATTTACAACTCCGGACACTTTAGGGAGCGTTTTCACTTGAATTTGCTTTCAAATGTTAGGAATTCATGTTTATACAGCTCAAAGTTTCTGTAGAAGGTCTGTAAGGAATGACTATACTGCCTAGGTTTACAATTGAGGCCGAACTTCTCTGGCGTCTTTTGTGTGAATCAGTTAAAATCCTAACAATTCCAGTACTTACTTGTAACAAAACTCTCTAATTGTGGTAAAACTCTTTAAATACGCAATTAGAGTTTCCAGAAATGATTATAAACTTGTAAGAAACCCTTGAAATAAAAGTAAATGGATTCGTACTACATTTCCTGCCGTTTTTTAATCCCAGATTTTACCAGTGGAAAGCTGGTAAATGACCAAAAACTGATAATATTTACAACTCCGGACACTTTAGGGAGCGTTTTCACTTGAATTTGCTTTCAAATGTTAGGAATTCATGTTTATACAGCTCAAAGTTTCTGTAGAAGGTCTGTAAGGAATGACTATACTGCCTATGTTTACAATTGAGGCCGAACTTCTCTGGCGTCTTTTGTGTGAATCAGTTAAAATCCTTACGGTTCCAGGACTTACTTGTAAGAAAACTCTCTAATTGTGGTAAAACTCTTAAAATACGCAATTTGAGTTTCCAGAAATGATTAAAAACTTGTAAGAAACCCTTGAAATAAAAGTAAATGGATTCGTACTACATTTCCTGCCATTCTTTAATCCCAGACATTACCAGTGGAAAGCTGGTAAATGACCAAAAACTGATAATATTTACAACTCCGGACACTTTAGGGAGCGTTTTCACTTGAATTTGCTTTCAAATATTAGTAATTCATGTTTATACAGCTCAACATTTCTGTAGAAAGACTGCAATTAAGGACTACATTGCGAAAGTTTACAATGGAGGCCGAACTTCTCTGGCGTCTTTTGTGTGAATCACTTAAAATCCTTACAGTTCCATTACTTACTTTTAAGAAAACTCTCTAATTTTGGTAAAACTCTTAAAATACGCAATTTGAGTTTCCAGAAACGATTAAAAACTTGTAAGAAACCCTTGAAATAAAAGTAAATGGATTCGTACTACATTTCCTGCCATTTTTTTACCGACAGACATTACCAGTGGAAAGCTGGTAAATGACCAGAAAACTGATAATATTTACAACTCCGGACACTTTAGGGAGCGTTTTCACTTGAATTTGCTTTCAAATATTAGGAATTCATGTTTATACAGCTCAAAATTTCTGTAGGAAGACTGTAAGTAAGGACTTCACTGCTAATGTTTACAATTGAGGCCAAATGTCTCTGGCGTCTTTTGTGTGAGTTAAAATCCTTATGGTTCCAGTACATACTTGTAAGAAAACTCTCTAATTGTGGTAAAACTCATAAAATACGCAATTAGAGTTTCCAGAAATGATTAAAAACTTGTAAGAAACCCTTGAAATAAAAGTAAATGGATTCGTACTACATTTCCTGCCGTTTTTTACTGACAGACATTACCAGTGGAAAGCTGGTAAATGACCAGAAAACTGATAATATTTACAACTCCGGAAACTTTAGGGAGCGTTTTCACTTGAATTTGCTTTCAAATGTTAGGAATTCATGGTTATACAGCTCAAAATTTCTGTAGAAAGACTGTAAGTAAGGACTTCACTGTTAATGTTTACAATTGAGGCCGAACTTCTCTGGCGTCTTTTGTGTGAATCACTTAAAATCCTAACCGTTCCAGTACTTACTTGTAACAAAACTCTCTAATTGTGGTAAAACTCTTAAAATACGCAATTAGAGTTTCCAGAAATGATTAAAAACTTGTAAGAAACCCTTGAAATAAAAGTAAATGGATTCGTACTACATTTCCTGCCGTTTTTTAATCACAGACATTACCAGTGGAAAGCTGGTAAATGACCAGAAAACTGATAATATTTACAACTCCGGACACTTTAGGGAGCGTTTTCACTTGAATTTGCTTTCAAATATTAGGAATTCATGTTTATGCAGCTCAAAATTTTTGTAGAAAGACTGTAAGTAAGGACTGCACTGCTAATGTTTACAATTGAGGCCAAATGTCTCTGGCGTCTTTTGTGTGAGTTAAAATCTTTATGGTTCCAGTACATACTTGTAACAAAACTCTCTAATTGTGGTAAAACTCTTAAAATACGCCATTAGAGTTTCCAGAAATGATTATAAACTTGTAAGAAACCCTTGAAATAAAAGTAAATGGATTCGTACTACATTTCCTGCCATTTTTTAATCCCAGACATTACCAGTGGAAAGCTGGTAAATGACCAAAAACTGATAATATTTACAACTCCGGAAACTTTAGGGAGCGTTTTCACTTGAATTAGCTTTCAAATGTTAGGAATTCATGTTTATACAGCTCAAAGTTTCTGTAGAAGGTCTGTAAGGAATGACTATACTCCCTATGTTTACAATTGAGGCCGAACTTCTCTGGCGTCTTTTGTGTGAATCAGTTAAAATCCTAACGGTTCCAGTACTTACTTGTAAGAAAACTCTCTAATTGTGGTAAAACTCTTAAAATACGCAATTTGAGTTTCCAGAAATGATTAAAAACTTGTAAGAAACCCTTGAAATAAAAGTAAATGGATTCGTACTACATTTCCTGCCATTTTTTTACTGACAGACATTACCAGTGGAAAACTGGTAAATGACCCAAACCTGATAATATTTACAACTCCGGACACTTTAGGGAGCGTTTTCACTTGAATTTGCTTTCAAATGTTAGGAATTCATATATATACACCTCAAAATTTCTGTAGAAAGACTGTAAGTAAGGACTTCACTGTTAATGTTTACAATTGAGGCCGAACTTCTCTGGCGTCTTTTGTATGAATCAGTTAAAATCCTAACCGTTCCAGGACTTACTTGTAACAAAAC
Organism: Myotis daubentonii; assembly: GCF_963259705.1. Lineage (NCBI taxonomy): Eukaryota > Metazoa > Chordata > Mammalia > Chiroptera > Vespertilionidae > Myotis > Myotis daubentonii. The sequence goes on along the minus strand of NC_081843.1, from coordinate 1,143,728 downwards.
TCTCTAATTGTGGTAAAACTCTTAAAATACGCAGTTAGAGTTTCCAGAAATGATTAAAAACTTGTAAGAAACCCTTGAAATAAAAGCAAATGGATTCGTAATACATTTCCTGCCGTTTTTTAATCCCAGACATTACCAGTGGAAAGCTGGTAAATGACCAGAAAACTGATAATATTTACAACTCCGGACACTTTAGGGAGCGTTTTCACTTGAATTTGCTTTCAAATGTTAGGAATTCATGTTTATACAGCTCAAAGTTTCTGTAGAAGGTCTGTAAGGAATGACTATACTGCCTAGGTTTACAATTGAGGCCGAACTTCTCTGGCGTCTTTTGTGTGAATCAGTTAAAATCCTAACAATTCCAGTACTTACTTGTAACAAAACTCTCTAATTGTGGTAAAACTCTTTAAATACGCAATTAGAGTTTCCAGAAATGATTATAAACTTGTAAGAAACCCTTGAAATAAAAGTAAATGGATTCGTACTACATTTCCTGCCGTTTTTTAATCCCAGATTTTACCAGTGGAAAGCTGGTAAATGACCAAAAACTGATAATATTTACAACTCCGGACACTTTAGGGAGCGTTTTCACTTGAATTTGCTTTCAAATGTTAGGAATTCATGTTTATACAGCTCAAAGTTTCTGTAGAAGGTCTGTAAGGAATGACTATACTGCCTATGTTTACAATTGAGGCCGAACTTCTCTGGCGTCTTTTGTGTGAATCAGTTAAAATCCTTACGGTTCCAGGACTTACTTGTAAGAAAACTCTCTAATTGTGGTAAAACTCTTAAAATACGCAATTTGAGTTTCCAGAAATGATTAAAAACTTGTAAGAAACCCTTGAAATAAAAGTAAATGGATTCGTACTACATTTCCTGCCATTCTTTAATCCCAGACATTACCAGTGGAAAGCTGGTAAATGACCAAAAACTGATAATATTTACAACTCCGGACACTTTAGGGAGCGTTTTCACTTGAATTTGCTTTCAAATATTAGTAATTCATGTTTATACAGCTCAACATTTCTGTAGAAAGACTGCAATTAAGGACTACATTGCGAAAGTTTACAATGGAGGCCGAACTTCTCTGGCGTCTTTTGTGTGAATCACTTAAAATCCTTACAGTTCCATTACTTACTTTTAAGAAAACTCTCTAATTTTGGTAAAACTCTTAAAATACGCAATTTGAGTTTCCAGAAACGATTAAAAACTTGTAAGAAACCCTTGAAATAAAAGTAAATGGATTCGTACTACATTTCCTGTCGTTTTTTTAATGACAGACATTACCAGTGGAAAGCTGGTAAATGACCAGAAAACTGATAATATTTACAACTCCGGACACTTTAGGGAGCGTTTTCACTTGAATTTGCTTTCAAATATTAGGAATTCATGTTTATACAGCTCAAAATTTCTGTAGGAAGACTGTAAGTAAGGACTTCACTGCTAATGTTTACAATTGAGGCCAAATGTCTCTGGCGTCTTTTGTGTGAGTTAAAATCCTTATGGTTCCAGTACATACTTGTAAGAAAACTCTCTAATTGTGGTAAAACTCATAAAATACGCAATTAGAGTTTCCAGAAATGATTAAAAACTTGTAAGAAACCCTTGAAATAAAAGTAAATGGATTCGTACTACATTTCCTGCCGTTTTTTACTGACAGACATTACCAGTGGAAAGCTGGTAAATGACCAGAAAACTGATAATATTTACAACTCCGGAAACTTTAGGGAGCGTTTTCACTTGAATTTGCTTTCAAATGTTAGGAATTCATGGTTATACAGCTCAAAATTTCTGTAGAAAGACTGTAAGTAAGGACTTCACTGTTAATGTTTACAATTGAGGCCGAACTTCTCTGGCGTCTTTTGTGTGAATCACTTAAAATCCTAACCGTTCCAGTACTTACTTGTAACAAAACTCTCTAATTGTGGTAAAACTCTTAAAATACACAATTAGAGTTTCCAGAAATGATTAAAAACTTGTAAGAAACCCTTGAAATAAAAGTAAATGGATTCGTACTACATTTCCTGCCGTTTTTTAATCACAGACATTACCAGTGGAAAGCTGGTAAATGACCAGAAAACGGATAATATTTAGAACTCCGGACACTTTAGGGAGCGTTTTCACTTGAATTTGCTTTCAAATATTAGAAATTCATGTTTATGCAGCTCAAAATTTTTGTAGAAAGACTGTAAGTAAGGACTGCACTGCTAATGTTTACAATTGAGGCCAAATGTCTCTGGCGTCTTTTGTGTGAGTTAAAATCTTTATGGTTCCAGTACATACTTGTAACAAAACTCTCTAATTGTGGTAAAACTCTTAAAATACGCCATTAGAGTTTCCAGAAATGATTATAAACTTGTAAGAAACCCTTGAAATAAAAGTAAATGGATTCGTACTACATTTCCTGCCATTTTTTAATCCCAGACATTACCAGTGGAAAGCTGGTAAATGACCAAAAACTGATAATATTTACATCTCCGGAAACTTTAGGGAGCGTTTTCACTTGAATTAGCTTTCAAATGTTAGGAATTCATGTTTATACAGCTCAAAGTTTCTGTAGAAGGTCTGTAAGGAATGACTATACTCCCTATGTTTACAATTGAGGCCGAACTTCTCTGGCGTCTTTTGTGTGAATCAGTTAAAATCCTAACGGTTCCAGTACTTACTTGTAAGAAAACTCTCTAATTGTGGTAAAACTCTTAAAATACGCAATTTGAGTTTCCAGAAATGATTAAAAACTTGTAAGAAACCCTTGAAATAAAAGTAAATGGATTCGTACTACATTTCCTGCCATTTTTTTACTGACAGACATTACCAGTGGAAAGCTGGTAAATGACCAAAACCTGATAATATTTACAACTCCGGACACTTTAGGGAGCGTTTTCACTTGAATTTGCTTTCAAATGTTAGGAATTCATATATATACAGCTCAAAATTTCTGTAGAAAGACTGTAAGTAAGGACTTCACTGCTAATGTTTACAATTGAGGCCGAACTTCTCTGGCATCTTTTGTGTGAATCAGTTAAAATCCTAACGGTTCCAGTACTTACTTGTAACAAAACTCTCTAATTGTGGTAAAACTCTTAAAATACACAATTAGAGTTTCCAGAAATGATTATAAACTTGTAAGAAACCCTTGAAATAAAAGTAAATGGATTCGTACTACATTTCCTGCCGTTTTTTAATCCCAGATTTTACCAGTGGAAAGCTGGTAAATGAACAAAAACTGATAATATTTACAACTCCAGACACTTTAGGGAGCGTTTTCACTTGAATTTGCTTTCAAATGGTAGGAATTCATGTTTATACAGCTCAAAGTTTCTGTAGAAGGTCTGTAAGGAATGACTATACTGCCTAGGTTTACAATTGAGGTCGAACTTCTCTGGCGTCTTTTGTGTGACTCAGTTAAAATCCTTAAGGTTCCAGGACTTACTTGTAAGAAAACTCTCTAATTGTGGTAAAACTCTTAAAATACGCAATTTGAGTTTCCAGAAATGATTAAAAACTTGTAAGAAACCCTTGAAATAAAAGTAAATGGATTCGTACTACATTTCCTGCCGTTTTTTACTGACAGACATTACCAGTGGAAAGCTGGGAAATGACCAGAAAACTGATAATATTTACAACTCCGGAAACTTTAGGGAGCGTTTTCACTTGAATTTGCTTTCAAATGTTAGGAATTCATGGTTATACAGCTCAAAATTTCTGTAGAAAGACTGTAAGTAAGGACTTCACTGTTAATGTTTACAATTGAGGCCGAACTTCTCTGGCGTCTTTTGTGTGAATCAGTTAAAATCCTAACCGTTCCAGTACTTACTTGTAACAAAACTCTCTAATTGTGGTAAAACTCTTAAAATACGCAATTAGAGTTTCCAGAAATGATTAAAAACTTGTAAGAAACCCTTGAAATAAAATTAAATGGATTCGTACTACATTTCCTGCCGTTTTTTAATCACAGACATTACCAGTGGAAAGCTGGTAAATGACCAGAAAACTGATAATATTTACAACTCCGGACACTTTAGGGAGCGTTTTCACTTGAATTTGCTTTCAAATATTAGGAATTCATGTTTATGCAGCTCAAAATTTTTGTAGAAAGACTGTAAGTAAGGACTGCACTGCTAATGTTTACAATTGAGGCCAAATGTCTCTGCCGTCATTTGTGTGAGTTAAAATCTTTATGGTTCCAGTACATACTTGTAACAAAACTCTCTAATTGTGGTAAAACTCTTAAAATACGCCATTAGAGTTTCCAGAAATGATTATAAACTTGTAAGAAACCCTTGAAATAAAAGTAAATGGATTCGTACTACATTTCCTGCCATTTTTTAATCCCAGACATTACCAGTGGAAAGCTGGTAAATGACCAAAAACTGATAATATTTACAACTCCGGAAACTTTAGGGAGCGTTTTCACTTGAATTAGCTTTCAAATGTTAGGAATTCATGTTTATACAGCTCAAAGTTTCTGTAGAAGGTCTGTAAGGAATGACTATACTCCCTATGTTTACAATTGAGGCCGAACTTCTCTGGCGTCTTTTGTGTGAATCAGTTAAAATCCTAACGGTTCCAGTACTTACTTGTAAGAAAACTCTCTAATTGTGGTAAAACTCTTAAAATACGCAATTTGAGTTTCCAGAAATGATTAAAAACTTGTAAGAAACCCTTGAAATAAAAGTAAATGGATTCGTACTACATTTCCTGCCATTTTTTTACTGACAGACATTACCAGTGGAAAGCTGGTAAATGACCAAAACCTGATAATATTTACAACTCCGGACACTTTAGGGAGCGTTTTCACTTGAATTTGCTTTCAAATGTTAGGAATTCATATATATACAGCTCAAAATTTCTGTAGAAAGACTGTAAGTAAGGACTTCACTGCTAATGTTTACAATTGAGGCCGAACTTCTCTGGCATCTTTTGTGTGAATCAGTTAAAATCCTAACGGTTCCAGTACTTACTTGTAACAAAACTCTCTAATTGTGGTAAAACTCTTAAAATACACAATTAGAGTTTCCAGAAATGATTATAAACTTGTATGAAACCCTTGAAATAAAAGTAAATGGATTCGTACTACATTTCCTGCCGTTTTTTAATCCCAGATTTTACCAGTGGGAAGCTGGTAAATGAACAAAAACTGATAATATTTACAACTCCGGACACTTTAGGGAGCGTTTTCACTTGAATTTGCTTTCAAATGTTAGGAATTCATGTTTATACAGCTCAAAGTTTCTGTAGAAGGTCTGTAAGGAATGACTATACTGCCTATGCTTAAAATTGAGGCCGAACTTCTCTGGCATCTTTTGTGTGAATCAGTTAAAATCCTTACGGTTCCAGGACTTACTTGTAACAAAACTCTCTAATTGTGGTAAAACTCTTAAAATACGCAATTTGAGTTTCCAGAAATGATTAAAACCTTGTAAGAAACCCTTGAAATAAAAGTAAATGGATTCGTACTACATTTCCTGCCGTTTTTTAATCCCAGACATTACCAGTGGAAAGCTGGTAAATGACCAGAAAACTGATAATATTTACAACACCGGACACTTTAGGGAGCGTTTTCACTTGAATTTGCTTTCAAATGGTAGGAATTCATGTTTATACAGCTCAAAGTTTCTGTAGAAGGTCTGTAAGGAATGACTATACTGCCTATGTTTACAATTGAGGCCGAACTTCTCTGGCGTCTTTTGTGTGACTCAGTTAAAATCCTTAAGGTTCCAGGACTTACTTGTAAGAAAACTCTCTAATTGTGGTAAAACTCTTAAAATACGCAATTTGAGTTTCCAGAAATGATTAAAAACTTGTAAGAAACCCTTGAAATAAAAGTAAATGGATTCGTACTACATTTCCTGCCGTTTTTTACTAACAGACATTACCAGCGGAAAGCTATGAAATGACCAGAAAACTGATAATATTTACAACTCCGGACACTTTAGGGAGCGTTTTCACTTGAATTTGCTTTCAAATGTTAGGAATTCATGCTTATACAGCTCAAAATTTCTGTAGGAAGACTGTAATTAAGGACTTCACTGCTAATGTTTACAATTGAGGCCAAATGTCTCTGGCGTCTTTTGTGTGAGTTAAAATCCTTATGGTTCCAGTACATACTTGTAAGAAAACTCTCTAATTGTGGTAAAACTCTTAAAATACGCAATTAGAGTTTCCAGAAATGATTAAAAACTTGCAGGAAACCCTTGAAATAAAAGTAAATGGATTCGTACTACATTTCCTGCCGTTTTTTACTGACAGACATTACCAGTGGAAAGCTGGGAAATGACCAGAAAACTGATAATATTTACAACTCCGGAAACTTTAGGGAGCGTTTTCACTTGAATTTGCTTTCAAATGTTAGGAATTCATGGTTATACAGCTCAAAATTTCTGTAGAAAGACTGTAAGTAAGGACTTCACTGTTAATGTTTACAATTGAGGCCGAACTTCTCTGGCGTCTTTTGTGTGAATCAGTTAAAATCCTAACCGTTCCAGTACTTACTTGTAACAAAACTCTCTAATTGTGGTAAAACTCTTAAAATACGCTATTTGAGTTTCCAGAAATGATTAAAACCTTGTAAGAAACCCTTGAAATAAAAGTAAATGGATTCGTACTACATTTCCTGCCGTTTTTTAATCACAGACATTACCAGTGGAAAGCTGGTAAATGACCAGAAAACTGATAATATTTACAACACCGGACACTTTATGGAGCGTTTTCACTTGAATTTGCTTTCAAATGGTAGGAATTCATGTTTATACAGCTCAAAGTTTCTGTAGAAGGTCTGTAAGGAATGACTATACTGCCTATGTTTACAATTGAGGCCGAACTTCTCTGGCGTCTTTTGTGTGACTCAGTTAAAATCCTTAAGGTTCCAGGACTTACTTGTAAGAAAACTCTCTAATTGTGGTAAAACTCTTAAAATACGCAATTTGAGTTTCCAGAAATGATTAAAAACTTGTAAGAAACCCTTGAAATAAAAGTAAATGGATTCGTACTACATTTCCTGCCGTTTTTTACTAACAGACATTACCAGCGGAAAGCTATGAAATGACCAGAAAACTGATAATATTTACAACTCCGGACACTTTAGGGAGCGTTTTCACTTGAATTTGCTTTCAAATGTTAGGAATTCATGTTTATACAGCTCAAAATTTCTGTAGGAAGACTGTAAGTAAGGACTTCACTGCTAATGTTTACAATTGAGGCCAAATGTCTCTGGCATCTTTTGTGTGAGTTAAAATCCTTATGGTTCCAGTACATACTTGTAAGAAAACTCTCTAATTGTGGTAAAACTCTTAAAATACGCAATTAGAGTTTCCAGAAATGATTAAAAACTTGCAGGAAACCCTTGAAATAAAAGTAAATGGATTCGTACTACATTTCCTGCCGTTTTTTACTGACAGACATTACCAGTGGAAAGCTGGGAAATGACCAGAAAACTGATAATATTTACAACTCCGGAAACTTTAGGGAGCGTTTTCACTTGAATTTGCTTTCAAATGTTAGGAATTCATGGTTATACAGCTCAAAATTTCTGTAGAAAGACTGTAAGTAAGGACTTCACTGTTAATGTTTACAATTGAGGCCGAACTTCTCTGGCGTCTTTTGTGTGAATCAGTTAAAATCCTAACCGTTCCAGTACTTACTTGTAACAAAACTCTCTAATTGTGGTAAAACTCTTAAAATACGCAATTAGAGTTTCCAGAAATGATTAAAAACTTGTAAGAAACCCTTGAAATAAAAGTAAATGGATTCGTACTACATTTCCTGCCGTTTTTTAATCACAGACATTACCAGTGGAAAGCTGGTAAATGACCAGAAAACTGATAATATTTACAACTCCGGACACTTTAGGGAGCGTTTTCACTTGAATTTGCTTTCAAATATTAGGAATTCATGTTTATGCAGCTCAAAATTTTTGTAGAAAGACTGTAAGTAAGGACTGCACTGCTAATGTTTACAATTGAGGCCAAATGTCTCTGGCGTCTTTTGTGTGAGTTAAAATCTTTATGGTTCCAGTACATACTTGTAACAAAACTCTCTAATTGTGGTAAAACTCTTAAAATACGCCATTAGAGTTTCCAGAAATGATTATAAACTTGTAAGAAACCCTTGAAATAAAAGTAAATGGATTCGTACTACATTTCCTGCCATTTTTTAATCCCAGACATTACCAGTGGAAAGCTGGTAAATGACCAAAAACTGATAATATTTACAACTCCGGAAACTTTAGGGAGCGTTTTCACTTGAATTAGCTTTCAAATGTTAGGAATTCATGTTTATACAGCTCAAAGTTTCTGTAGAAGGTCTGTAAGGAATGACTATACTCCCTATGTTTACAATTGAGGCCGAACTTCTCTGGCGTCTTTTGTGTGAATCAGTTAAAATCCTAACGGTTCCAGTACTTACTTGTAAGAAAACTCTCTAATTGTGGTAAAACTCTTAAAATACGCAATTTGAGTTTCCAGAAATGATTAAAAACTTGTAAGAAACCCTTGAAATAAAAGTAAATGGATTCGTACTACATTTCCTGCCATTTTTTTACTGACAGACATTACCAGTGGAAAGCTGGTAAATGACCAAAACCTGATAATATTTACAACTCCGGACACTTTATGGAGCGTTTTCACTTGAATTTGCTTTCAAATGTTAGGAATTCATATATATACAGCTCAAAATTTCTGTAGAAAGACTGTAAGTAAGGACTTCACTGCTAATGTTTACAATTGAGGCCGAACTTCTCTGGCATCTTTTGTGTGAATCAGTTAAAATCCTAACGGTTCCAGTACTTACTTGTAACAAAACTCTCTAATTGTGGTAAAACTCTTAAAATACACAATTAGAGTTTCCAGAAATGATTATAAACTTGTAAGAAACCCTTGAAATAAAAGTAAATGGATTCGTACTACATTTCCTGCCGTTTTTTAATCCCAGATTTTACCAGTGGGAAGCTGGTAAATGAACAAAAACTGATAATATTTACAACTCCGGACACTTTATGGAGCGTTTTCACTTGAATTTTCTTTCAAATGTTAGGAATTCATGTTTATACAGCTCAAAGTTTCTGTAGAAGGTCTGTAAGGAATGACTATACTGCCTATGCTTACAATTGAGGCCGAACTTCTCTGGCATCTTTTGTGTGAATCAGTTAAAATCCTTACGGTTCCAGGACTTACTTGTAACAAAACTCTCTAATTGTGGTAAAACTCTTAAAATACGCAATTTGAGTTTCCAGAAATGATTAAAACCTTGTAAGAAACCCTTGAAATAAAAGTAAATGGATTCGTACTACATTTCCTGCCGTTTTTTAATCCCAGACATTACCAGTGGAAAGCTGGTAAATGACCAGAAAACTGATAATATTTACAACACCGGACACTTTAGGGAGCGTTTTCACTTGAATTTGCTTTCAAATGGTAGGAATTCATGTTTATACAGCTCAAAGTTTCTGTAGAAGGTCTGTAAGGAATGACTATACTGCCTATGTTTACAATTGAGGCCGAACTTCTCTGGCGTCTTTTGTGTGACTCAGTTAAAATCCTTAAGGTTCCAGGACTTACTTGTAAGAAAACTCTCTAATTGTGGTAAAACTCTTAAAATACGCAATTTGAGTTTCCAGAAATGATTAAAAACTTGTAAGAAACCCTTGAAATAAAAGTAAATGGATTCGTACTACATTTCCTGCCGTTTTTTACTAACAGACATTACCAGCGGAAAGCTATGAAATGACCAGAAAACTGATAATATTTACAACTCCGGACACTTTAGGGAGCGTTTTCACTTGAATTTGCTTTCAAATGTTAGGAATTCATGCTTATACAGCTCAAAATTTCTGTAGGAAGACTGTAAGTAAGGACTTCACTGCTAATGTTTACAATTGAGGCCAAATGTCTCTGGCGTCTTTTGTGTGAGTTAAAATCCTTATGGTTCCAGTACATACTTGTAAGAAAACTCTCTAATTGTGGTAAAACTCTTAAAATACGCAATTAGAGTTTCCAGAAATGATTAAAAACTTGCAGGAAACCCTTGAAATAAAAGTAAATGGATTCGTACTACATTTCCTGCCGTTTTTTACTGACAGACATTACCAGTGGAAAGCTGGGAAATGACCAGAAAACTGATAATATTTACAACTCCGGAAACTTTAGGGAGCGTTTTCACTTGAATTTGCTTTCAAATGTTAGGAATTCATGGTTATACAGCTCAAAATTTCTGTAGAAAGACTGTAAGTAAGGACTTCACTGTTAATGTTTACAATTGAGGCCGAACTTCTCTGGCGTCTTTTGCGTGAATCAGTTAAAATCCTTATGATTCCAGTACTTACTTGTAACAAAACTCTCTAATTGCGGTACAACTCTTAAAATAAGCAATTAGAGTTTCCAGAAATGATTAAAAACTTGTAAGATACCCTTGAAATAAAAGTAAATGGATTCGTACTACATTTCCTGCCGTTTTTTAATCCCAGACATTACCAGTGGAAAGCTGGTAAATGACCAGAAAACTGATAATATTTACAACTCCGGACACTTTAGGGAGCGTTTTCACTTGAATTTGCTTTCAAATATTAGGAATTCATGTTTATGCAGCTCAAAATTTTTGTAGAAAGACTGTAAGTAAGGACTGCACTGCTAATGTTTACAATTGAGGCCAAATGTCTCTGACGTCTTTTGTGTGAGTTAAAATCTTTATGGTTCCAGTACATACTTGTAACAAAACTCTCTAATTGTGGTAAAACTCTTAAAATACGCCATTAGAGTTTCCAGAAATGATTATAAACTTGTAAGAAACCCTTGAAATAAAAGTAAATGGATTCGTACTACATTTCCTGCCATTTTTTAATCCCAGACATTACCAGTGGAAAGCTGGTAAATGACCAAAAACTGATAATATTTACAACTCCGGAAACTTTAGGGAGCGTTTTCACTTGAATTAGCTTTCAAATGTTAGGAATTCATGTTTATACAGCTCAAAGTTTCTGTAGAAGGTCTGTAAGGAATGACTATACTCCCTATGTTTACAATTGAGGCCGAACTTCTCTGGCGTCTTTTGTGTGAATCAGTTAAAATCCTAACGGTTCCAGTACTTACTTGTAAGAAAACTCTCTAATTGTGGTAAAACTCTTAAAATACGCAATTTGAGTTTCCAGAAATGATTAAAAACTTGTAAGAAACCCTTGAAATAAAAGTAAATGGATTCGTACTACATTTCCTGCCATTTTTTTACTGACAGACATTACCAGTGGAAAGCTGGTAAATGACCAAAACCTGATAATATTTACAACTCCGGACACTTTAGGGAGCGTTTTCACTTGAATTTGCTTTCAAATGTTAGGAATTCATATATATACAGCTCAAAATTTCTGTAGAAAGACTGTAAGTAAGGACTTCACTGCTAATGTTTACAATTGAGGCCGAACTTCTCTGGCATCTTTTGTGTGAATCAGTTAAAATCCTAACGGTTCCAGTACTTACTTGTAACAAAACTCTCTAATTGTGGTAAAACTCTTAAAATACACAATTAGAGTTTCCAGAAATGATTATAAACTTGTAAGAAACCCTTGAAATAAAAGTAAATGGATTCGTACTACATTTCCTGCCGTTTTTTAATCCCAGATTTTACCAGTGGGAAGCTGGTAAATGAACAAAAACTGATAATATTTACAACTCCGGACACTTTATGGAGCGTTTTCACTTGAATTTTCTTTCAAATGTTAGGAATTCATGTTTATACAGCTCAAAGTTTCTGTAGAAGGTCTGTAAGGAATGACTATACTGCCTATGCTTACAATTGAGGCCGAACTTCTCTGGCATCTTTTGTGTGAATCAGTTAAAATTCTTACGGTTCCAGGACTTACTTGTAACAAAACTCTCTAATTGTGGTAAAACTCTTAAAATACGCAATTTGAGTTTCCAGAAATGATTAAAACCTTGTAAGAAACCCTTGAAATAAAAGTAAATGGATTCGTACTACATTTCCTGCCGTTTTTTAATCCCAGACATTACCAGTGGAAAGCTGGTAAATGACCAGAAAACTGATAATATTTACAACACCGGACACTTTAGGGAGCGTTTTCACTTGAATTTGCTTTCAAATGGTAGGAATTCATGTTTATACAGCTCAAAGTTTCTGTAGAAGGTCTGTAAGGAATGACTATACTGCCTATGTTTACAATTGAGGCCGAACTTCTCTGGCGTCTTTTGTGTGACTCAGTTAAAATCCTTAAGGTTCCAGGACTTACTTGTAAGAAAACTCTCTAATTGTGGTAAAACTCTTAAAATACGCAATTTGAGTTTCCAGAAATGATTAAAAACTTGTAAGAAACCCTTGAAATAAAAGTAAATGGATTCGTACTACATTTCCTGCCGTTTTTTACTAACAGACATTACCAGCGGAAAGCTATGAAATGACCAGAAAACTGATAATATTTACAACTCCGGACACTTTAGGGAGCGTTTTCACTTGAATTTGCTTTCAAATGTTAGGAATTCATGCTTATACAGCTCAAAATTTCTGTAGGAAGACTGTAAGTAAGGACTTCACTGCTAATGTTTACAATTGAGGCCAAATGTCTCTGGCGTCTTTTGCGTGAATCAGTTAAAATCCTTATGATTCCAGTACTTACTTGTAACAAAACTCTCTAATTGCGGTACAACTCTTAAAATACGCAATTAGAGTTTCCAGAAATGATTAAAAACTTGTAAGATACCCTTGAAATAAAAGTAAATGGATTCGTACTACATTTCCTGCCGTTTTTTAATCCCAGACATTACCAGTGGAAAGCTGGTAAATGACCAGAAAACTGATAATATTTACAACTCCGGAAACTTTAGGGAGCGTTTTCACTTGAATTTGCTTTCAAATGTTAGGAATTCATGTTTATACAGCTCAAAGTTTCTGTAGAAGGTCTGTAAGGAATGACTATACTGCCTAGGTTTACAATTGAGGCCGAACTTCTCTGGCGTCTTTTGTGTGAATCAGTTAAAATCCTAACAATTCCAGTACTCACTTGTAACAAAACTCTCTAATTGTGGTAAAACTCTTTAAATACGCAATTAGAGTTTCCAGAAATGATTATAAACTTGTAAGAAACCCTTGAAATAAAAGTAAATGGATTCGTACTACATTTCCTGCCGTTTTTTAATCCCAGATTTTACCAGTGGAAAGCTGGTAAATGACCAAAAACTGATAATATTTACAACTCCGGACACTTTAGGGAGCGTTTTCACTTGAATTTGCTTTCAAATGTTAGGAATTCATGTTTATACAGCTCAAAGTTTCTGTAGAAGGTCTGTAAGGAATGACTATACTGCCTGTGTTTACAATTGAGGCCGAACTTCTCTGGCGTCTTTTGTGTGAATCAGTTAAAATCCTAACAATTCCAGTACTCACTTGTAACAAAACTCTCTAATTGTGGTAAAACTCTTTAAATACGCAATTAGAGTTTCCAGAAATGATTAAAAACTTGCAGGAAACCCTTGAAATAAAAGTAAATGGATACGTACTACATTTCCTGCCGTTTTTTAATCCCAGATTTTACCAGTGGAAAGCTGGTAAATGACCAAAAACTGATAATATTTACAACTCCGGACACTTTAGGGAGCGTTTTCACTTGAATTTGCTTTCAAATATTAGTAATTCATGTTTATACAGCTCAAAATTTCTGTAGAAAGACTGCAATTAAGGACTACATTGCGAAAGTTTACAATGGAGGCCGAACTTCTCTGGCGTCTTTTGTGTGAATCACTTAAAATCCTTACGGTTCCATTACTTACTTTTAAGAAAACTCTCTAATTTTGGTAAAACTCTTAAAATACGCAATTTGAGTTTCCAGAAACGATTAAAAACTTGTAAGAAACCCTTGAAATAAAAGTAAATGGATTCGTACTACATTTCCTGCCGTTTTTTTACTGACAGACATTACCAGTGGAAAGCTGGTAAATGACCAGAAAACTGATAGTATTTACAACTCCGGACACTTTAGGGAGCGTTTTCACTTGAATTTGCTTTCAAATATTAGGAATTCATGTTTATACAGCTCAAAATTTCTGTAGGAAGACTGTAAGTAAGGACTTCACTGCTAATGTTTACAATTGAGGCCAAATGTCTCTGGCGTCTTTTGTGTGAGTTAAAATCCTTATGGTTCCAGTACATACTTGTAAGAAAACTCCCTAATTGTGGTAAAACTCATAAAATACGCAATTAGAGTTTCCAGAAATGATTAAAAACTTGTAAGAAACCCTTGAAATAAAAGTAAATGGATTCGTACTACATTTCCTGCCGTTTTTTAATCCCAGACATTACCAGTGGAACGCTGGTAAATGACCAGAAAACTGATAATATTTACAACTCCGGAAACTTTAGGGAGCGTTTTCACTTGAATTTGCTTTCAAATGTTAGGAATTCATGGTTATACAGCTCAAAATTTCTGTAGAAAGACTGTAAGTAAGGACTTCACTGTTAATGTTTACAATTGAGGCCGAACTTCTCTGGCGTCTTTTGTGTGAATCAGTTAAAATCCTAACCGTTCCAGTACTTACTTGTTACAAAACTCTCTAATTGTGGTAAAACTCTTAAAATACGCAATTTGAGTTTCCAGAAATGATTAAAAACTTGTAAGAAACCCTTGAAATAAAAGTAAATGGATTCGTACTACATTTCCTGCCATTTTTTTACTGACAGACATTACCAGTGGAAAGCTGGTAAATGACCAAAACCTGATAATATTTACAACTCCGGACACTTTAGGGAGCGTTTTCACTTGAATTTGCTTTCAAATGTTAGGAATTCATATATATACAGCTCAAAATTTCTGTAGAAAGACTGTAAGTAAGGACTTCACTGCTAATGTTTACAATTGAGGCCGAACTTCTCTGGCATCTTTTGTGTGAATCAGTTAAAATCCTTACGGTTCCAGGACTTACTTGTAACAAAACTCTCTAATTGTGGTAAAACTCTTAAAATACGCAATTTGAGTTTCCAGGAATGATTAAAACCTTGTAAGAAACCCTTGAAATAAAAGTAAATGGATTCGTACTACATTTCCTGCCATTTTTTAATCCCAGACATTACCAGTGGAAAGCTGGTAAATGACCAGAAAACTGATAATATTTACAACTCCGGACACTTTTGGGAGCGTTTTCACTTGAATTTGCTTTCAAATGGTAGGAATTCATGTTTATACAGCTCAAAGTTTCTGTAGAAGGTCTGTAAGGAATGACTATACTGCCTATGTTTACAATTGAGGCCGAACTTCTCTGGCGTCTTTTGTGTGACTCAGTTAAAATCCTTAAGGTTCCAGGACTTACTTGTAAGAAAACTCTCTAATTGTGGTAAAACTCTTAAAATACGCAATTTGAGTTTCCAGAAATGATTAAAAACTTGTAAGAAACCCTTGAAATAAAAGTAAATGGATTCGTACTACATTTCCTGCCGTTTTTTACTAACAGACATTACCAGCGGAAACCTATGAAATGACCAGAAAACTGATAATATTTACAACTCCGGACACTTTAGGGAGCGTTTTCACTTGAATTTGCTTTCAAATGTTAGGAATTCATGTTTATACAGCTCAAAGTTTCTTTAGAAGGTCTGTAAGGAATGACTATACTGCCTATGTTTACAATTGAGGCCGAACTTCTCTGGCGTCTTTTGTGTGCATCAATTAAAATCCTTATGGTTCCAGTACTTACTTGTAAGAAAACTCTCTAATTGTGGTAAAACTCTTAAAATACGCAATTTGAGTTTCCAGAAATGATTAAAAACTTGTAAGAAACCCTTGAAATAAAAGTAAATGGATTCGTACTACATTTCCTGCCATTCTTTAGTCCCAGACATTACCAGTGGAAAGCTGGTAAATGACCAAAAACTGATAATATTTACAACTCCGGACACTTTAGTGAGCGTTTTCACTTCAATTTGCTTTCAAATATTAGGCATTCATGTTTATACAGCTCAAAATTTCTGTAGGAAGACTGTAAGTAAGGACTTCACTGCTAATGTTTACAATTGAGGCCAAATGTCTCTGGCGTCTTTTGTGTGAGTTAAAATCCTTATGGTTCCAGTACATACTTGTAAGAAAACTCTCTAATTGTGGTAAAACTCTTAAAATACGCAATTCGAGTTTCCAGAAATGATTAAAAACTTGTAAGAAACCCTTGAAATAAAAGTAAATGGATTCGTACTACATTTCCTGCCGTTTTTTACTGACAGACATTACCAGCGGAAAGCTGGGAAATGACCAGAATACTGATAATATTTACAACTCCGGACACTTTAGGGAGCGTTTTCACTTGAATTTGCTTTCAAATATTAGCAATTCATGTTTATACAGCTCAAAGTTTCTGTAGAAGGTCTGTAAGGAATGACTATACTGCCTATGTTTACAATTGAGGCCGAACTTCTCTGGCGTCTTTTGTGTGAATCAGTTAAAATCCTAACCGTTCCAGTACTTACTTGTAACAAAACTCTCTAATTGTGGTAAAACTCTTAAAATACGCAATTAGAGTTTCCAGAAATGATTAAAAACTTGTAAGAAACCCTTGAAATAAAAGTAAATGGATTCGTACTACATTTCCTGCCGTTTTTTAATCACAGACATTACCAGTGGAAAGCTGGTAAATGACCAGAAAACTGATAATATTTACAACTCCGGACACTTTAGGGAGCGTTTTGACTTGAATTTGCTTTCAAATATTAGCAATTCATGTTTATACAGCTCAAAGTTTCTGTAGAAGGTCTGTAAGGAATGACTATACTGCCTATGTTTACAATTGAGGCCGAACTTCTCTGGCGTCTTTTGTGTGAATCAGTTAAAATCCTAACGGTTCCAGTACTTACTTGTAAGAAAACTCTCTAATTGTGGTAAAACTCTTAAAATACGCAATTTGAGTTTCCAGAAATGATTAAAAACTTGGAAGAAACCCTTGAAATAAAAGTAAATGGATTCGTACTACATTTCCTGCCATTTTTTTACTGACAGACATTACCAGTGGAAAGCTGGTAAATGACCAAAACCTGATAATATTTACAACTCCGGACACTTTAGGGAGCGTTTTCACTTGAATTTGCTTTCATATGTTAGGAATTCATATATATACAGCTCAAAATTTCTGTAGAAAGACTGTAAGTAAGGACTTCACTGCTAATGTTTACAATTGAGGCCGAACTTCTCTGGCATCTTTTGTGTGAATCAGTTAAAATCCTAACGGTTCCAGTACTTACTTGTAACAAAACTCTCTAATTGTGGTAAAACTCTTAAAATACACAATTAGAGTTTCCAGAAATGATTATAAACTTGTAAGAAACCCTTGAAATAAAAGTAAATGGATTCGTACTACATTTCCTGCCGTTTTTTAATCCCAGATTTTACCTGTGGAAAGCTGGTAAATGAACAAAAACTGATAATATTTACAACTCCGGACACTTTAGGGAGCGTTTTCACTTGAATTTGCTTTCAAATGTTAGGAATTCATGTTTATACAGCTCAAAGTTTCTGTAGAAGGTCTGTAAGGAATGACTATACTGCCTATGCTTACAATTGAGGCCGAACTTCTCTGGCATCTTTTGTGTGAATCAGTTAAAATCCTTACGGTTCCAGGACTTACTTGTAACAAAACTCTCTAATTGTGGTAAAACTCTTAAAATACGCAATTTGAGTTTCCAGAAATGATTAAAACCTTGTAAGAAACCCTTGAAATAAAAGTAAATGGATTCGTACTACATTTCCTGCCATTTTTTAATCCCAGACATTACCAGTGGAAAGCTGGTAAATGACCAGAAAACTGATAATATTTACAACTCCGGACACTTTAGGGAGCGTTTTCACTTGAATTTGCTTTCAAATGGTAGGAATTCATGTTTATACAGCTCAAAGTTTCTGTAGAAGGTCTGTAAGGAATGACTATACTGCCTATGTTTACAATTGAGGCCGAACTTCTCTGGCGTCTTTTGTGTGACTCAGTTAAAATCCTTAAGGTTCCAGGACTTACTTGTAAGAAAACTCTCTAATTGTGGTAAAACTCTTAAAATACGCAATTTGAGTTTCCAGAAATGATTAAAAACTTGTAAGAAACCCTTGAAATAAAAGTAAATGGATTCGTACTACATTTCCTGCCGTTTTTTACTAACAGACATTACCTGCGGAAACCTATGAAATGACCAGAAAACTGATAATATTTACAACTCCGGACACTTTAGGGAGCGTTTTCACTTGAATTTGCTTTCAAATGTTAGGAATTCATGTTTATACAGCTCAAAGTTTCTGTAGAAGGTCTGTAAGGAATGACTATACTGCCTATGTTTACAATTGAGGCCGAACTGCTCTGGCGTCTTTTGTGTGCATCACTTAAAATCCTTATGGTTCCAGTACTTACTTGTAAGAAAACTCTCTAATTGTGGTAAAACTCTTAAAATACGCAATTTGAGTTTCCAGAAATGATTAAAAACTTGTAAGAAACCCTTGAAATAAAAGTAAATGGATTTGTACTACATTTCCTGCCATTCTTTAGTCCCAGACATTACCAGTGGAAAGCTGGTAAATGACCAAAAACTGATAATATTTACAACTCCGGACACTTTAGTGAGCGTTTTCACTTCAATTTGCTTTCAAATATTAGGCATTCATGTTTATACAGCTCAAAATTTCTGTAGGAAGACTGTAAGTAAGGACTTCACTGCTAATGTTTACAATTGAGGCCAAATGTCTCTGGAGTCTTTTGTGTGAGTTAAAATCCTTATGGTTCCAGTACATACTTGTAAGAAAACTCTCTAATTGTGGTAAAACTCTTAAAATATGCAATTCGAGTTTCCAGAAATGATTAAAAACTTGTAAGAAACCCTTGAAGTAAAAGTAAATGGATTCGTACTACATTTCCTGCCGTTTTTTACTGACAGACATTACCAGCGGAAAGCTGGGAAATGACCAGAAAACTGATAATATTTACAACTCCGGACACTTTAGGGAGCGTTTTCACTTGAATTTGCTTTCAAATGTTAGGAATTCATGTTTATACAGCTCAAAGTTTCTGTAGAAGGTCTGTAAGGAATGACCATACTGCCTATGTTTACAATTGAGGCCGAACTTCTCTGGCGTCTTTTGTGTGAATCACTTAAAATCCTTACGGTTCCATTACTTACTTTTAAGAAAACTCTCTAATTTTGGTAAAACTCTTAAAATACGCAATTTGAGTTTCCAGAAACGATTAAAAACTTGTAAGAAACCCTTGAAATAAAAGTAAATGGATTCGTACTACATTTCCTGCCGTTTTTTTACTGACAGACATTACCAGTGGAAAGCTGGTAAATGACCAGAAAACTGATAGTATTTACAACTCCGGACACTTTAGGGAGCGTTTTCACTTGAATTTGCTTTCAAATATTAGGAATTCATGTTTATACAGCTCAAAATTTCTGTAGGAAGACTGTAAGTAAGGACTTCACTGCTAATGTTTACAATTGAGGCCAAATGTCTCTGGCGTCTTTTGTGTGAGTTAAAATCCTTATGGTTCCAGTACATACTTGTAAGAAAACTCCCTAATTGTGGTAAAACTCATAAAATACGCAATTAGAGTTTCCAGAAATGATTAAAAACTTGTAAGAAACCCTTGAAATAAAAGTAAATGGATTCGTACTACATTTCCTGCCGTTTTTTAATCCCAGACATTACCAGTGGAACGCTGGTAAATGACCAGAAAACTGATAATATTTACAACTCCGGAAACTTTAGGGAGCGTTTTCACTTGAATTTGCTTTCAAATGTTAGGAATTCATGGTTATACAGCTCAAAATTTCTGTAGAAATACTGTAAGTAAGGACTTCACTGTTAATGTTTACAATTGAGGCCGAACTTCTCTGGCGTCTTTTGTGTGAATCAGTTAAAATCCTAACCGTTCCAGTACTTACTTGTTACAAAACTCTCTAATTGTGGTAAAACTCTTAAAATACGCAATTTGAGTTTCCAGAAATGATTAAAAACTTGTAAGAAACCCTTGAAATAAAAGTAAATGGATTCGTACTACATTTCCTGCCATTTTTTTACTGACAGACATTACCAGTGGAAAGCTGGTAAATGACCAAAACCTGATAATATTTACAACTCCGGACACTTTAGGGAGCGTTTTCACTTGAATTTGCTTTCAAATGTTAGGAATTCATATATATACAGCTCAAAATTTCTGTAGAAAGACTGTAAGTAAGGACTTCACTGCTAATGTTTACAATTGAGGCCGAACTTCTCTGGCATCTTTTGTGTGAATCAGTTAAAATCCTAACGGTTCCAGTACTTACTTGTAACAAAACTCTCTAATTGTGGTAAAACTCTTAAAATACACAATTAGAGTTTCCAGAAATGATTATAAACTTGTAAGAAACCCTTGAAATAAAAGTAAATGGATTCGTACTACATTTCCTGCCGTTTTTTAATCCCAGATTTTACCTGTGGAAAGCTGGTAAATGAACAAAAACTGATAATATTTACAACTCCGGACACTTTAGGGAGCGTTTTCACTTGAATTTGCTTTCAAATGTTAGGAATTCATGTTTATACAGCTCAAAGTTTCTGTAGAAGGTCTGTAAGGAATGACTATACTGCCTATGCTTACAATTGAGGCCGAACTTCTCTGGCATCTTTTGTGTGAATCAGTTAAAATCCTTACGGTTCCAGGACTTACTTGTAACAAAACTCTCTAATTGTGGTAAAACTCTTAAAATACGCAATTTGAGTTTCCAGAAATGATTAAAACCTTGTAAGAAACCCTTGAAATAAAAGTAAATGGATTCGTACTACATTTCCTGCCATTTTTTAATCCCAGACATTACCAGTGGAAAGCTGGTAAATGACCAGAAAACTGATAATATTTACAACTCCGGACACTTTAGGGAGCGTTTTCACTTGAATTTGCTTTCAAATGGTAGGAATTCATGTTTATACAGCTCAAAGTTTCTGTAGAAGGTCTGTAAGGAATGACTATACTGCCTATGTTTACAATTGAGGCCGAACTTCTCTGGCGTCTTTTGTGTGACTCAGTTAAAATCCTTAAGGTTCCAGGACTTACTTGTAAGAAAACTCTCTAATTGTGGTAAAACTCTTAAAATACGCAATTTGAGTTTCCAGAAATGATTAAAAACTTGTAAGAAACCCTTGAAATAAAAGTAAATGGATTCGTACTACATTTCCTGCCGTTTTTTACTAACAGACATTACCTGCGGAAACCTATGAAATGACCAGAAAACTGATAATATTTACAACTCCGGACACTTTAGGGAGCGTTTTCACTTGAATTTGCTTTCAAATGTTAGGAATTCATGTTTATACAGCTCAAAGTTTCTGTAGAAGGTCTGTAAGGAATGACTATACTGCCTATGTTTACAATTGAGGCCGAACTGCTCTGGCGTCTTTTGTGTGCATCACTTAAAATCCTTATGGTTCCAGTACTTACTTGTAAGAAAACTCTCTAATTGTGGTAAAACTCTTAAAATACGCAATTTGAGTTTCCAGAAATGATTAAAAACTTGTAAGAAACCCTTGAAATAAAAGTAAATGGATTCGTACTACATTTCCTGCCATTCTTTAGTCCCAGACATTACCAGTGGAAAGCTGGTAAATGACCAAAAACTGATAATATTTACAACTCCGGACACTTTAGTGAGCGTTTTCACTTCAATTTGCTTTCAAATATTAGGCATTCATGTTTATACAGCTCAAAATTTCTGTAGGAAGACTGTAAGTAAGGACTTCACTGCTAATGTTTACAATTGAGGCCAAATGTCTCTGGCGTCTTTTGTGTGAGTTAAAATCCTTATGGTTCCAGTACATACTTGTAAGAAAACTCTCTAATTGTGGTAAAACTCTTAAAATACGCAATTCGAGTTTCCAGAAATGATTAAAAACTTGTAAGAAACCCTTGAAATAAAAGTAAATGGATTCGTACTACATTTCCTGCCGTTTTTTACTGACAGACATTACCAGCGGAAAGCTGGGAAATGACCAGAATACTGATAATATTTACAACTCCGGACACTTTAGGGAGCGTTTTCACTTGAATTTGCTTTCAAATATTAGCAATTCATGTTTATACAGCTCAAAGTTTCTGTAGAAGGTCTGTAAGGAATGACTATACTGCCTATGTTTACAATTGAGGCCGAACTTCTCTGGCGTCTTTTGTGTGAATCAGTTAAAATCCTAACCGTTCCAGTACTTACTTGTAACAAAACTCTCTAATTGTGGTAAAACTCTTAAAATACGCAATTAGAGTTTCCAGAAATGATTAAAAACTTGTAAGAAACCCTTGAAATAAAAGTAAATGGATTCGTACTACATTTCCTGCCGTTTTTTAATCACAGACATTACCAGTGGAAAGCTGGTAAATGACCAGAAAACTGATAATATTTACAACTCCGGACACTTTAGGGAGCGTTTTGACTTGAATTTGCTTTCAAATATTAGCAATTCATGTTTATACAGCTCAAAGTTTCTGTAGAAGGTCTGTAAGGAATGACTATACTGCCTATGTTTACAATTGAGGCCGAACTTCTCTGGCGTCTTTTGTGTGACTCAGTTAAAATCCTTAAGGTTCCAGTACTTACTTGTAAGAAAACTCTCTAATTGTGGTAAAACTCTTAAAATACGCAATTTGAGTTTCCAGAAATGATTAAAAACTTGGAAGAAACCCTTGAAATAAAAGTAAATGGATTCGTACTACATTTCCTGCCATTTTTTTACTGACAGACATTACCAGTGGAAAGCTGGTAAATGACCAAAACCTGATAATATTTACAACTCCGGACACTTTAGGGAGCGTTTTCACTTGAATTTGCTTTCATATGTTAGGAATTCATATATATACAGCTCAAAATTTCTGTAGAAAGACTGTAAGTAAGGACTTCACTGCTAATGTTTACAATTGAGGCCGAACTTCTCTGGCATCTTTTGTGTGAATCAGTTAAAATCCTAACGGTTCCAGTACTTACTTGTAACAAAACTCTCTAATTGTGGTAAAACTCTTAAAATACACAATTAGAGTTTCCAGAAATGATTATAAACTTGTAAGAAACCCTTGAAATAAAAGTAAATGGATTCGTACTACATTTCCTGCCGTTTTTTAATCCCAGATTTTACCTGTGGAAAGCTGGTAAATGAACAAAAACTGATAATATTTACAACTCCGGACACTTTAGGGAGCGTTTTCACTTGAATTTGCTTTCAAATGTTAGGAATTCATGTTTATACAGCTCAAAGTTTCTGTAGAAGGTCTGTAAGGAATGACTATACTGCCTATGCTTACAATTGAGGCCGAACTTCTCTGGCATCTTTTGTGTGAATCAGTTAAAATCCTTACGGTTCCAGGACTTACTTGTAACAAAACTCTCTAATTGTGGTAAAACTCTTAAAATACGCAATTTGAGTTTCCAGAAATGATTAAAACCTTGTAAGAAACCCTTGAAATAAAAGTAAATGGATTCGTACTACATTTCCTGCCATTTTTTAATCCCAGACATTACCAGTGGAAAGCTGGTAAATGACCAGAAAACTGATAATATTTACAACTCCGGACACTTTAGGGAGCGTTTTCACTTGAATTTGCTTTCAAATGGTAGGAATTCATGTTTATACAGCTCAAAGTTTCTGTAGAAGGTCTGTAAGGAATGACTATACTGCCTATGTTTACAATTGAGGCCGAACTTCTCTGGCGTCTTTTGTGTGACTCAGTTAAAATCCTTAAGGTTCCAGGACTTACTTGTAAGAAAACTCTCTAATTGTGGTAAAACTCTTAAAATACGCAATTTGAGTTTCCAGAAATGATTAAAAACTTGTAAGAAACCCTTGAAATAAAAGTAAATGGATTCGTACTACATTTCCTGCCGTTTTTTACTAACAGACATTACCTGCGGAAACCTATGAAATGACCAGAAAACTGATAATATTTACAACTCCGGACACTTTAGGGAGCGTTTTCACTTGAATTTGCTTTCAAATGTTAGGAATTCATGTTTATACAGCTCAAAGTTTCTGTAGAAGGTCTGTAAGGAATGACTATACTGCCTATGTTTACAATTGAGGCCGAACTGCTCTGGCGTCTTTTGTGTGCATCACTTAAAATCCTTATGGTTCCAGTACTTACTTGTAAGAAAACTCTCTAATTGTGGTAAAACTCTTAAAATACGCAATTTGAGTTTCCAGAAATGATTAAAAACTTGTAAGAAACCCTTGAAATAAAAGTAAATGGATTTGTACTACATTTCCTGCCATTCTTTAGTCCCAGACATTACCAGTGGAAAGCTGGTAAATGACCAAAAACTGATAATATTTACAACTCCGGACACTTTAGTGAGCGTTTTCACTTCAATTTGCTTTCAAATATTAGGCATTCATGTTTATACAGCTCAAAATTTCTGTAGGAAGACTGTAAGTAAGGACTTCACTGCTAATGTTTACAATTGAGGCCAAATGTCTCTGGAGTCTTTTGTGTGAGTTAAAATCCTTATGGTTCCAGTACATACTTGTAAGAAAACTCTCTAATTGTGGTAAAACTCTTAAAATATGCAATTCGAGTTTCCAGAAATGATTAAAAACTTGTAAGAAACCCTTGAAGTAAAAGTAAATGGATTCGTACTACATTTCCTGCCGTTTTTTACTGACAGACATTACCAGCGGAAAGCTGGGAAATGACCAGAAAACTGATAATATTTACAACTCCGGACACTTTAGGGAGCGTTTTGACTTGAATTTGCTTTCAAATGTTAGGAATTCATGTTTATACAGCTCAAAGTTTCTGTAGAAGGTCTGTAAGGAATGACCATACTGCCTATGTTTACAATTGAGGCCGAACTTCTCTGGCGTCTTTTGTGTGAATCACTTAAAATCCTTACGGTTCCATTACTTACTTTTAAGAAAACTCTCTAATTTTGGTAAAACTCTTAAAATACGCAATTTGAGTTTCCAGAAACGATTAAAAACTTGTAAGAAACCCTTGAAATAAAAGTAAATGGATTCGTACTACATTTCCTGCCGTTTTTTTACTGACAGACATTACCAGTGGAAAGCTGGTAAATGACCAGAAAACTGATAGTATTTACAACTCCGGACACTTTAGGGAGCGTTTTCACTTGAATTTGCTTTCAAATATTAGGAATTCATGTTTATACAGCTCAAAATTTCTGTAGGAAGACTGTAAGTAAGGACTTCACTGCTAATGTTTACAATTGAGGCCAAATGTCTCTGGCGTCTTTTGTGTGAGTTAAAATCCTTATGGTTCCAGTACATACTTGTAAGAAAACTCCCTAATTGTGGTAAAACTCATAAAATACGCAATTAGAGTTTCCAGAAATGATTAAAAACTTGTAAGAAACCCTTGAAATAAAAGTAAATGGATTCGTACTACATTTCCTGCCGTTTTTTAATCCCAGACATTACCAGTGGAACGCTGGTAAATGACCAGAAAACTGATAATATTTACAACTCCGGAAACTTTAGGGAGCGTTTTCACTTGAATTTGCTTTCAAATGTTAGGAATTCATGGTTATACAGCTCAAAATTTCTGTAGAAATACTGTAAGTAAGGACTTCACTGTTAATGTTTACAATTGAGGCCGAACTTCTCTGGCGTCTTTTGTGTGAATCAGTTAAAATCCTAACCTTTCCAGTACTTACTTGTTACAAAACTCTCTAATTGTGGTAAAACTCTTAAAATACGCAATTTGAGTTTCCAGAAATGATTAAAAACTTGTAAGAAACCCTTGAAATAAAAGTAAATGGATTCGTACTACATTTCCTGCCATTTTTTTACTGACAGACATTACCAGTGGAAAGCTGGTAAATGACCAAAACCTGATAATATTTACAACTCCGGACACTTTAGGGAGCGTTTTCACTTGAATTTGCTTTCAAATGTTAGGAATTCATATATATACAGCTCAAAATTTCTGTAGAAAGACTGTAAGTAAGGACTTCACTGCTAATGTTTACAATTGAGGCCGAACTTCTCTGGCATCTTTTGTGTGAATCAGTTAAAATCCTAACGGTTCCAGTACTTACTTGTAACAAAACTCTCTAATTGTGGTAAAACTCTTAAAATACACAATTAGAGTTTCCAGAAATGATTATAAACTTGTAAGAAACCCTTGAAATAAAAGTAAATGGATTCGTACTACATTTCCTGCCGTTTTTTAATCCCAGATTTTACCTGTGGAAAGCTGGTAAATGAACAAAAACTGATAATATTTACAACTCCGGACACTTTAGGGAGCGTTTTCACTTGAATTTGCTTTCAAATGTTAGGAATTCATGTTTATACAGCTCAAAGTTTCTGTAGAAGGTCTGTAAGGAATGACTATACTGCCTATGCTTACAATTGAGGCCGAACTTCTCTGGCATCTTTTGTGTGAATCAGTTAAAATCCTTACGGTTCCAGGACTTACTTGTAACAAAACTCTCTAATTGTGGTAAAACTCTTAAAATACGCAATTTGAGTTTCCAGAAATGATTAAAACCTTGTAAGAAACCCTTGAAATAAAAGTAAATGGATTCGTACTACATTTCCTGCCATTTTTTAATCCCAGACATTACCAGTGGAAAGCTGGTAAATGACCAGAAAACTGATAATATTTACAACTCCGGACACTTTAGGGAGCGTTTTCACTTGAATTTGCTTTCAAATGGTAGGAATTCATGTTTATACAGCTCAAAGTTTCTGTAGAAGGTCTGTAAGGAATGACTATACTGCCTATGTTTACAATTGAGGCCGAACTTCTCTGGCGTCTTTTGTGTGACTCAGTTAAAATCCTTAAGGTTCCAGGACTTACTTGTAAGAAAACTCTCTAATTGTGGTAAAACTCTTAAAATACGCAATTTGAGTTTCCAGAAATGATTAAAAACTTGTAAGAAACCCTTGAAATAAAAGTAAATGGATTCGTACTACATTTCCTGCCGTTTTTTACTAACAGACATTACCTGCGGAAACCTATGAAATGACCAGAAAACTGATAATATTTACAACTCCGGACACTTTAGGGAGCGTTTTCACTTGAATTTGCTTTCAAATGTTAGGAATTCATGTTTATACAGCTCAAAGTTTCTGTAGAAGGTCTGTAAGGAATGACTATACTGCCTATGTTTACAATTGAGGCCGAACTGCTCTGGCGTCTTTTGTGTGCATCACTTAAAATCCTTATGGTTCCAGTACTTACTTGTAAGAAAACTCTCTAATTGTGGTAAAACTCTTAAAATACGCAATTTGAGTTTCCAGAAATGATTAAAAACTTGTAAGAAACCCTTGAAATAAAAGTAAATGGATTCGTACTACATTTCCTGCCATTCTTTAGTCCCAGACATTACCAGTGGAAAGCTGGTAAATGACCAAAAACTGATAATATTTACAACTCCGGACACTTTAGTGAGCGTTTTCACTTCAATTTGCTTTCAAATATTAGGCATTCATGTTTATACAGCTCAAAATTTCTGTAGGAAGACTGTAAGTAAGGACTTCACTGCTAATGTTTACAATTGAGGCCAAATGTCTCTGGCGTCTTTTGTGTGAGTTAAAATCCTTATGGTTCCAGTACATACTTGTAAGAAAACTCTCTAATTGTGGTAAAACTCTTAAAATATGCAATTCGAGTTTCCAGAAATGATTAAAAACTTGTAAGAAACCCTTGAAGTAAAAGTAAATGGATTCGTACTACATTTCCTGCCGTTTTTTACTGACAGACATTACCAGCGGAAAGCTGGGAAATGACCAGAAAACTGATAATATTTACAACTCCGGACACTTTAGGGAGCGTTTTCACTTGAATTTGCTTTCAAATGTTAGGAATTCATGTTTATACAGCTCAAAGTTTCTGTAGAAGGTCTGTAAGGAATGACCATACTGCCTATGTTTACAATTGAGGCCGAACTTCTCTGGCGTCTTTTGTGTGAATCACTTAAAATCCTTACGGTTCCATTACTTACTTTTAAGAAAACTCTCTAATTTTGGTAAAACTCTTAAAATACGCAATTTGAGTTTCCAGAAACGATTAAAAACTTGTAAGAAACCCTTGAAATAAAAGTAAATGGATTCGTACTACATTTCCTGCCGTTTTTTAATCCCAGACATTACCAGTGGAAAGCTGGTAAATGACCAGAAAACTGATAATATTTACCACTCCGGACACTTTATGGAGCGTTTTCACTTGAATTTGCTTTCAAATGTTAGGAATTCATGTTTATACAGCTCAAAGTTTCTGTAGAAGGTCTGTAAGGAATGACTATACTGCCTATGTTTACAATTGAGGCCGAACTGCTCTGGCGTCTTTTGTGTGCATCACTTAAAATCCTTATGGTTCCAGTACTTACTTGTAAGAAAACTCTCTAATTGTGGTAAAACTCTTAAAATACGCAATTTGAGTTTCCAGAAATGATTAAAAACTTGTAAGAAACCCTTGAAATAAAAGTAAATGGATTCGTACTACATTTCCTGCCATTCTTTAGTCCCAGACATTACCAGTGGAAAGCTGGTAAATGACCAAAAACTGATAATATTTACAACTCCGGACACTTTAGTGAGCGTTTTCACTTCAATTTGCTTTCAAATATTAGGCATTCATGTTTATACAGCTCAAAATTTCTGTAGGAAGACTGTAAGTAAGGACTTCACTGCTAATGTTTACAATTGAGGCCAAATGTCTCTGGCGTCTTTTGTGTGAGTTAAAATCCTTATGGTTCCAGTACATACTTGTAAGAAAACTCTCTAATTGTGGTAAAACTCTTAAAATACGCAATTCGAGTTTCCAGAAATGATTAAAAACTTGTAAGAAACCCTTGAAATAAAAGTAAATGGATTCGTACTACATTTCCTGCCGTTTTTTACTGACAGACATTACCAGCGGAAAGCTGGGAAATGACCAGAATACTGATAATATTTACAACTCCGGACACTTTAGGGAGCGTTTTCACTTGAATTTGCTTTCAAATATTAGCAATTCATGTTTATACAGCTCAAAGTTTCTGTAGAAGGTCTGTAAGGAATGACTATACTGCCTATGTTTACAATTGAGGCCGAACTTCTCTGGCGTCTTTTGTGTGAATCAGTTAAAATCCTAACCGTTCCAGTACTTACTTGTAACAAAACTCTCTAATTGTGGTAAAACTCTTAAAATACGCAATTAGAGTTTCCAGAAATGATTAAAAACTTGTAAGAAACCCTTGAAATAAAAGTAAATGGATTCGTACTACATTTCCTGCCGTTTTTTAATCACAGACATTACCAGTGGAAAGCTGGTAAATGACCAGAAAACTGATAATATTTACAACTCCGGACACTTTAGGGAGCGTTTTGACTTGAATTTGCTTTCAAATATTAGCAATTCATGTTTATACAGCTCAAAGTTTCTGTAGAAGGTCTGTAAGGAATGACTATACTGCCTATGTTTACAATTGAGGCCGAACTTCTCTGGCGTCTTTTGTGTGACTCAGTTAAAATCCTTAAGGTTCCAGTACTTACTTGTAAGAAAACTCTCTAATTGTGGTAAAACTCTTAAAATACGCAATTTGAGTTTCCAGAAATGATTAAAAACTTGGAAGAAACCCTTGAAATAAAAGTAAATGGATTCGTACTACATTTCCTGCCATTTTTTTACTGACAGACATTACCAGTGGAAAGCTGGTAAATGACCAAAACCTGATAATATTTACAACTCCGGACACTTTAGGGAGCGTTTTCACTTGAATTTGCTTTCATATGTTAGGAATTCATATATATACAGCTCAAAATTTCTGTAGAAAGACTGTAAGTAAGGACTTCACTGCTAATGTTTACAATTGAGGCCGAACTTCTCTGGCATCTTTTGTGTGAATCAGTTAAAATCCTAACGGTTCCAGTACTTACTTGTAACAAAACTCTCTAATTGTGGTAAAACTCTTAAAATACACAATTAGAGTTTCCAGAAATGATTATAAACTTGTAAGAAACCCTTGAAATAAAAGTAAATGGATTCGTACTACATTTCCTGCCGTTCTTTAATCCCAGATTTTACCTGTGGAAAGCTGGTAAATGAACAAAAACTGATAATATTTACAACTCCGGACACTTTAGGGAGCGTTTTCACTTGAATTTGCTTTCAAATGTTAGGAATTCATGTTTATACAGCTCAAAGTTTCTGTAGAAGGTCTGTAAGGAATGACTATACTGCCTATGCTTACAATTGAGGCCGAACTTCTCTGGCATCTTTTGTGTGAATCAGTTAAAATCCTTACGGTTCCAGGACTTACTTGTAACAAAACTCTCTAATTGTGGTAAAACTCTTAAAATACGCAATTTGAGTTTCCAGAAATGATTAAAACCTTGTAAGAAACCCTTGAAATAAAAGTAAATGGATTCGTACTACATTTCCTGCCATTTTTTAATCCCAGACATTACCAGTGGAAAGCTGGTAAATGACCAGAAAACTGATAATATTTACAACTCCGGACACTTTAGGGAGCGTTTTCACTTGAATTTGCTTTCAAATGGTAGGAATTCATGTTTATACAGCTCAAAGTTTCTGTAGAAGGTCTGTAAGGAATGACTATACTGCCTATGTTTACAATTGAGGCCGAACTTCTCTGGCGTCTTTTGTGTGACTCAGTTAAAATCCTTAAGGTTCCAGGACTTACTTGTAAGAAAACTCTCTAATTGTGGTAAAACTCTTAAAATACGCAATTTGAGTTTCCAGAAATGATTAAAAACTTGTAAGAAACCCTTGAAATAAAAGTAAATGGATTCGTACTACATTTCCTGCCGTTTTTTACTAACAGACATTACCTGCGGAAACCTATGAAATGACCAGAAAACTGATAATATTTACAACTCCGGACACTTTAGGGAGCGTTTTCACTTGAATTTGCTTTCAAATGTTAGGAATTCATGTTTATACAGCTCAAAGTTTCTGTAGAAGGTCTGTAAGGAATGACTATACTGCCTATGTTTACAATTGAGGCCGAACTGCTCTGGCGTCTTTTGTGTGCATCACTTAAAATCCTTATGGTTCCAGTACTTACTTGTAAGAAAACTCTCTAATTGTGGTAAAACTCTTAAAATACGCAATTTGAGTTTCCAGAAATGATTAAAAACTTGTAAGAAACCCTTGAAATAAAAGTAAATGGATTTGTACTACATTTCCTGCCATTCTTTAGTCCCAGACATTACCAGTGGAAAGCTGGTAAATGACCAAAAACTGATAATATTTACAACTCCGGACACTTTAGTGAGCGTTTTCACTTCAATTTGCTTTCAAATATTAGGCATTCATGTTTATACAGCTCAAAATTTCTGTAGGAAGACTGTAAGTAAGGACTTCACTGCTAATGTTTACAATTGAGGCCAAATGTCTCTGGAGTCTTTTGTGTGAGTTAAAATCCTTATGGTTCCAGTACATACTTGTAAGAAAACTCTCTAATTGTGGTAAAACTCTTAAAATATGCAATTCGAGTTTCCAGAAATGATTAAAAACTTGTAAGAAACCCTTGAAGTAAAAGTAAATGGATTCGTACTACATTTCCTGCCGTTTTTTACTGACAGACATTACCAGCGGAAAGCTGGGAAATGACCAGAAAACTGATAATATTTACAACTCCGGACACTTTAGGGAGCGTTTTCACTTGAATTTGCTTTCAAATGTTAGGAATTCATGTTTATACAGCTCAAAGTTTCTGTAGAAGGTCTGTAAGGAATGACCATACTGCCTATGTTTACAATTGAGGCCGAACTTCTCTGGCGTCTTTTGTGTGAATCACTTAAAATCCTTACGGTTCCATTACTTACTTTTAAGAAAACTCTCTAATTTTGGTAAAACTCTTAAAATACGCAATTTGAGTTTCCAGAAACGATTAAAAACTTGTAAGAAACCCTTGAAATAAAAGTAAATGGATTCGTACTACATTTCCTGCCGTTTTTTTACTGACAGACATTACCAGTGGAAAGCTGGTAAATGACCAGAAAACTGATAGTATTTACAACTCCGGACACTTTAGGGAGCGTTTTCACTTGAATTTGCTTTCAAATATTAGGAATTCATGTTTATACAGCTCAAAATTTCTGTAGGAAGACTGTAAGTAAGGACTTCACTGCTAATGTTTACAATTGAGGCCAAATGTCTCTGGCGTCTTTTGTGTGAGTTAAAATCCTTATGGTTCCAGTACATACTTGTAAGAAAACTCCCTAATTGTGGTAAAACTCATAAAATACGCAATTAGAGTTTCCAGAAATGATTAAAAACTTGTAAGAAACCCTTGAAATAAAAGTAAATGGATTCGTACTACATTTCCTGCCGTTTTTTAATCCCAGACATTACCAGTGGAACGCTGGTAAATGACCAGAAAACTGATAATATTTACAACTCCGGAAACTTTAGGGAGCGTTTTCACTTGAATTTGCTTTCAAATGTTAGGAATTCATGGTTATACAGCTCAAAATTTCTGTAGAAATACTGTAAGTAAGGACTTCACTGTTAATGTTTACAATTGAGGCCGAACTTCTCTGGCGTCTTTTGTGTGAATCAGTTAAAATCCTAACCGTTCCAGTACTTACTTGTTACAAAACTCTCTAATTGTGGTAAAACTCTTAAAATACGCAATTTGAGTTTCCAGAAATGATTAAAAACTTGTAAGAAACCCTTGAAATAAAAGTAAATGGATTCGTACTACATTTCCTGCCATTTTTTTACTGACAGACATTACCAGTGGAAAGCTGGTAAATGACCAAAACCTGATAATATTTACAACTCCGGACACTTTAGGGAGCGTTTTCACTTGAATTTGCTTTCAAATGTTAGGAATTCATATATATACAGCTCAAAATTTCTGTAGAAAGACTGTAAGTAAGGACTTCACTGCTAATGTTTACAATTGAGGCCGAACTTCTCTGGCATCTTTTGTGTGAATCAGTTAAAATCCTAACGGTTCCAGTACTTACTTGTAACAAAACTCTCTAATTGTGGTAAAACTCTTAAAATACACAATTAGAGTTTCCAGAAATGATTATAAACTTGTAAGAAACCCTTGAAATAAAAGTAAATGGATTCGTACTACATTTCCTGCCGTTTTTTAATCCCAGATTTTACCTGTGGAAAGCTGGTAAATGAACAAAAACTGATAATATTTACAACTCCGGACACTTTAGGGAGCGTTTTCACTTGAATTTGCTTTCAAATGTTAGGAATTCATGTTTATACAGCTCAAAGTTTCTGTAGAAGGTCTGTAAGGAATGACTATACTGCCTATGCTTACAATTGAGGCCGAACTTCTCTGGCATCTTTTGTGTGAATCAGTTAAAATCCTTACGGTTCCAGGACTTACTTGTAACAAAACTCTCTAATTGTGGTAAAACTCTTAAAATACGCAATTTGAGTTTCCAGAAATGATTAAAACCTTGTAAGAAACCCTTGAAATAAAAGTAAATGGATTCGTACTACATTTCCTGCCATTTTTTAATCCCAGACATTACCAGTGGAAAGCTGGTAAATGACCAGAAAACTGATAATATTTACAACTCCGGACACTTTAGGGAGCGTTTTCACTTGAATTTGCTTTCAAATGGTAGGAATTCATGTTTATACAGCTCAAAGTTTCTGTAGAAGGTCTGTAAGGAATGACTATACTGCCTATGTTTACAATTGAGGCCGAACTTCTCTGGCGTCTTTTGTGTGACTCAGTTAAAATCCTTAAGGTTCCAGGACTTACTTGTAAGAAAACTCTCTAATTGTGGTAAAACTCTTAAAATACGCAATTTGAGTTTCCAGAAATGATTAAAAACTTGTAAGAAACCCTTGAAATAAAAGTAAATGGATTCGTACTACATTTCCTGCCGTTTTTTACTAACAGACATTACCTGCGGAAACCTATGAAATGACCAGAAAACTGATAATATTTACAACTCCGGACACTTTAGGGAGCGTTTTCACTTGAATTTGCTTTCAAATGTTAGGAATTCATGTTTATACAGCTCAAAGTTTCTGTAGAAGGTCTGTAAGGAATGACTATACTGCCTATGTTTACAATTGAGGCCGAACTGCTCTGGCGTCTTTTGTGTGCATCACTTAAAATCCTTATGGTTCCAGTACTTACTTGTAAGAAAACTCTCTAATTGTGGTAAAACTCTTAAAATACGCAATTTGAGTTTCCAGAAATGATTAAAAACTTGTAAGAAACCCTTGAAATAAAAGTAAATGGATTCGTACTACATTTCCTGCCATTCTTTAGTCCCAGACATTACCAGTGGAAAGCTGGTAAATGACCAAAAACTGATAATATTTACAACTCCGGACACTTTAGTGAGCGTTTTCACTTCAATTTGCTTTCAAATATTAGGCATTCATGTTTATACAGCTCAAAATTTCTGTAGGAAGACTGTAAGTAAGGACTTCACTGCTAATGTTTACAATTGAGGCCAAATGTCTCTGGCGTCTTTTGTGTGAGTTAAAATCCTTATGGTTCCAGTACATACTTGTAAGAAAACTCTCTAATTGTGGTAAAACTCTTAAAATATGCAATTCGAGTTTCCAGAAATGATTAAAAACTTGTAAGAAACCCTTGAAGTAAAAGTAAATGGATTCGTACTACATTTCCTGCCGTTTTTTACTGACAGACATTACCAGCGGAAAGCTGGGAAATGACCAGAAAACTGATAATATTTACAACTCCGGACACTTTAGGGAGCGTTTTCACTTGAATTTGCTTTCAAATGTTAGGAATTCATGTTTATACAGCTCAAAGTTTCTGTAGAAGGTCTGTAAGGAATGACCATACTGCCTATGTTTACAATTGAGGCCGAACTTCTCTGGCGTCTTTTGTGTGAATCACTTAAAATCCTTACGGTTCCATTACTTACTTTTAAGAAAACTCTCTAATTTTGGTAAAACTCTTAAAATACGCAATTTGAGTTTCCAGAAACGATTAAAAACTTGTAAGAAACCCTTGAAATAAAAGTAAATGGATTCGTACTACATTTCCTGCCGTTTTTTAATCATAGACATTACCAGTGGAAAGCTGGTAAATGACCAGAAAACTGATAGTATTTACAACTCCGGACACTTTAGGGAGCGTTTTCACTTGAATTTGCTTTCAAATATTAGGAATTCATGTTTATACAGCTCAAAATTTCTGTAGGAAGACTGTAAGTAAGGACTTCACTGCTAATGTTTACAATTGAGGCCAAATGTCTCTGGCGTCTTTTGTGTGAGTTAAAATCCTTATGGTTCCAGTACATACTTGTAAGAAAACTCCCTAATTGTGGTAAAACTCATAAAATACGCAATTAGAGTTTCCAGAAATGATTAAAAACTTGTAAGAAACCCTTGAAATAAAAGTAAATGGATTCGTACTACATTTCCTGCCGTTTTTTAATCCCAGACATTACCAGTGGAACGCTGGTAAATGACCAGAAAACTGATAATATTTACAACTCCGGAAACTTTAGGGAGCGTTTTCACTTGAATTTGCTTTCAAATGTTAGGAATTCATGGTTATACAGCTCAAAATTTCTGTAGAAAGACTGTAAGTAAGGACTTCACTGTTAATGTTTACAATTGAGGCCGAACTTCTCTGGCGTCTTTTGTGTGAATCAGTTAAAATCCTAACCGTTCCAGTACTTACTTGTTACAAAACTCTCTAATTGTGGTAAAACTCTTAAAATACGCAATTTGAGTTTCCAGAAATGATTAAAAACTTGTAAGAAACCCTTGAAATAAAAGTAAATGGATTCGTACTACATTTCCTGCCATTTTTTTACTGACAGACATTACCAGTGGAAAGCTGGTAAATGACCAAAACCTGATAATATTTACAACTCCGGACACTTTAGGGAGCGTTTTCACTTGAATTTGCTTTCAAATGTTAGGAATTCATATATATACAGCTCAAAATTTCTGTAGAAAGACTGTAAGTAAGGACTTCACTGCTAATGTTTACAATTGAGGCCGAACTTCTCTGGCATCTTTTGTGTGAATCAGTTAAAATCCTAACGGTTCCAGTACTTACTTGTAACAAAACTCTCTAATTGTGGTAAAACTCTTAAAATACACAATTAGAGTTTCCAGAAATGATTATAAACTTGTAAGAAACCCTTGAAATAAAAGTAAATGGATTCGTACTACATTTCCTGCCGTTTTTTAATCCCAGATTTTACCAGTGGAAAGCTGGTAAATGAACAAAAACTGATAATATTTACAACTCCGGACACTTTAGGGAGCGTTTTCACTTGAATTTGCTTTCAAATGTTAGGAATTCATGTTTATACAGCTCAAAGTTTCTGTAGAAGGTCTGTAAGGAATGACTATACTGCCTATGCTTACAATTGAGGCCGAACTTCTCTGGCATCTTTTGTGTGAATCACTTAAAATCCTTACGGTTCCAGGACTTACTTGTAACAAAACTCTCTAATTGTGGTAAAACTCTTAAAATACGCAATTTGAGTTTCCAGAAATGATTAAAACCTTGTAAGAAACCCTTGAAATAAAAGTAAATGGATTCGTACTACATTTCCTGCCATTTTTTAATCCCAGACATTACCAGTGGAAAGCTGGTAAATGACCAGAAAACTGATAATATTTACAACTCCGGACACTTTTGGGAGCGTTTTCACTTGAATTTGCTTTCAAATGGTAGGAATTCATGTTTATACAGCTCAAAGTTTCTGTAGAAGGTCTGTAAGGAATGACTATACTGCCTATGTTTACAATTGAGGCCGAACTTCTCTGGCGTCTTTTGTGTGACTCAGTTAAAATCCTTAAGGTTCCAGGACTTACTTGTAAGAAAACTCTCTAATTGTGGTAAAACTCTTAAAATACGCAATTTGAGTTTCCAGAAATGATTAAAAACTTGTAAGAAACCCTTGAAATAAAAGTAAATGGATTCGTACTACATTTCCTGCCGTTTTTTACTAACAGACATTACCAGCGGAAACCTATGAAATGACCAGAAAACTGATAATATTTACAACTCCGGACACTTTAGGGAGCGTTTTCACTTGAATTTGCTTTCAAATGTTAGGAATTCATGTTTATACAGCTCAAAGTTTCTGTAGAAGGTCTGTAAGGAATGACTATACTGCCTATGTTTACTATTGAGGCCGAACTTCTCTGGCGTCTTTTGTGTGCATCAATTAAAATCCTTATGGTTCCAGTACTTACTTGTAAGAAAACTCTCTAATTGTGGTAAAACTCTTAAAATACGCAATTTGAGTTTCCAGAAATGATTAAAAACTTGTAAGAAACCCTTGAAATAAAAGTAAATGGATTCGTACTACATTTCCTGCCATTCTTTAGTCCCAGACATTACCAGTGGAAAGCTGGTAAATGACCAAAAACTGATAATATTTACAACTCCGGACACTTTAGTGAGCGTTTTCACTTCAATTTGCTTTCAAATATTAGGCATTCATGTTTATACAGCTCAAAATTTCTGTAGGAAGACTGTAAGTAAGGACTTCACTGCTAATGTTTACAATTGAGGCCAAATGTCTCTGGCGTCTTTTGTGTGAGTTAAAATCCTTATGGTTCCAGTACATACTTGTAAGAAAACTCTCTAATTGTGGTAAAACTCTTAAAATACGCAATTCGAGTTTCCAGAAATGATTAAAAACTTGTAAGAAACCCTTGAAGTAAAAGTAAATGGATTCGTACTACATTTCCTGCCGTTTTTTACTGACAGACATTACCAGTGGAAAGCTGGGAAATGACCAGAAAACTGATAATATTTACAACTCCGGAAACTTTAGGGAGCGTTTTCACTTGAATTTGCTTTCAAATGTTAGGAATTCATGGTTATACAGCTCAAAATTTCTGTAGAAAGACTGTAAGTAAGGACTTCACTGTTAATGTTTACAATTGAGGCCGAACTTCTCTGGCGTCTTTTGTGTCAATCAGTTAAAATCCTAACCGTTCCAGTACTTACTTGTAACAAAACTTTCTAATTGTGGTAAAACTCTTAAAATACGCAATTAGAGTTTCCAGAAATGATTAAAAACTTGTAAGAAACCCTTGAAATAAAAGTAAATGGATTCGTACTACATTTCCTGCCGTTTTTTACTGACAGACATTACCAGCGGAAAGCTGGGAAATGACCAGAATACTGATAATATTTACAACTCCGGACACTTTAGGGAGCGTTTTCACTTGAATTTGCTTTCAAATATTAGGAATTCATGTTAATACAGCTCAAAATTTCTGTAGAAAGACTGTAAGTAAGGACTGCACTGCTAATGTTTACAACTGAGGCCAAATGTCTCTGGCGTCTTTTGTGTGAGTTAAAATCCTTATGGTTCCAGTACATACTTGTAACAAAACTCTCTAATTGTGGTAAAACTCTTAAAATACGCAATTTGAGTTTCCAGAAATGATTAAAAACTTGTAAGAAACCCTTGAAATAAAAGTAAATGGATTCGTACTACATTTCCTGCCATTTTTTTACTGACAGACATTACCAGTGGAAAGCTGGTAAATGACCAAAACCTGATAATATTTACAACTCCGGACACTTTAGGCAGCGTTTTCACTTGAATTTGCTTTCAAATGTTAGGAATTCATATATATACAGCTCAAAATTTCTGTAGAAAGACTGTAAGTAAGGACTTAACTGTTAATGTTTACAATTGAGGCCGAACTTCTCTGGCGTCTTTTGTGTGAATCAGTTAAAATCCTAACCGTTCCAGTACTTACTTGTAACAAAACTCTCTAATTGTGGTAAAACTCTTAAAATACGCAATTAGAGTTTCCAGAAATGATTAAAAACTTGTAAGAAACCCTTGAAATAAAAGTAAATGGATTCG
Organism: Myotis daubentonii; assembly: GCF_963259705.1. Classification (NCBI taxonomy): domain Eukaryota; kingdom Metazoa; phylum Chordata; class Mammalia; order Chiroptera; family Vespertilionidae; genus Myotis; species Myotis daubentonii. The sequence goes on along the minus strand of NC_081843.1, from coordinate 1,104,961 downwards.
TACTACATTTCCTGCCGTTTTTTAATCACAGACATTACCAGTGGAAAGCTGGTAAATGACCAGAAAACTGATAATATTTACAACTCCGGACACTTTAGGGAGCGTTTTCACTTGAATTTGCTTTCAAATATTAGCAATTCATGTTTATACAGCTCAAAGTTTCTGTAGAAGGTCTGTAAGGAATGACTATACTCCCTATGTTTACAATTGAGGCCGAACTTCTCTGGCGTCTTTTGTGTGAATCAGTTAAAATCCTAACGGTTCCAGTACTTACTTGTAAGAAAACTCTCTAATTGTGGTAAAACTCTTAAAATACGCAATTTGAGTTTCCAGAAATGATTAAAAACTTGGAAGAAACCCTTGAAATAAAAGTAAATGGATTCGTACTACATTTCCTGCCATTTTTTTACTGACAGACATTACCAGTGGAAAGCTGGTAAATGACCAAAACCTGATAATATTTACAACTCCGGACACTTTAGGGAGCGTTTTCACTTGAATTTGCTTTCAAATGTTAGGAATTCATATATATACAGCTCAAAATTTCTGTAGAAAGACTGTAAGTAAGGACTTCACTGCTAATGTTTACAATTGAGGCCGAACTTCTCTGGCATCTTTTGTGTGAATCAGTTAAAATCCTAACGGTTCCAGTACTTACTTGTAACAAAACTCTCTAATTGTGGTAAAACTCTTAAAATACACAATTAGAGTTTCCAGAAATGATTATAAACTTGTAAGAAACCCTTGAAATAAAAGTAAATGGATTCGTACTACATTTCCTGCCGTTTTTTAATCCCAGATTTTACCTGTGGAAAGCTGGTAAATGAACAAAAACTGATAATATTTACAACTCCGGACACTTTAGGGAGCGTTTTCACTTGAATTTGCTTTCAAATGTTAGGAATTCATGTTTATACAGCTCAAAGTTTCTGTAGAAGGTCTGTAAGGAATGACTATACTGCCTATGCTTACAATTGAGGCCGAACTTCTCTGGCATCTTTTGTGTGAATCAGTTAAAATCCTTACGGTTCCAGGACTTACTTGTAACAAAACTCTCTAATTGTGGTAAAACTCTTAAAATACGCAATTTGAGTTTCCAGAAATGATTAAAACCTTGTAAGAAACCCTTGAAATAAAAGTAAATGGATTCGTACTACATTTCCTGCCATTTTTTAATCCCAGACATTACCAGTGGAAAGCTGGTAAATGACCAGAAAACTGATAATATTTACAACTCCGGACACTTTAGGGAGCGTTTTCACTTGAATTTGCTTTCAAATGGTAGGAATTCATGTTTATACAGCTCAAAGTTTCTGTAGAAGGTCTGTAAGGAATGACTATACTGCCTATGTTTACAATTGAGGCCGAACTTCTCTGGCGTCTTTTGTGTGACTCAGTTAAAATCCTTAAGGTTCCAGGACTTACTTGTGAGAAAACTCTCTAATTGTGGTAAAACTCTTAAAATACGCAATTTGAGTTTCCAGAAATGATTAAAAACTTGTAAGAAACCCTTGAAATAAAAGTAAATGGATTCGTACTACATTTCCTGCCGTTTTTTACTAACAGACATTACCTGCGGAAACCTATGAAATGACCAGAAAACTGATAATATTTACAACTCCGGACACTTTAGGGAGCGTTTTCACTTGAATTTGCTTTCAAATGTTAGGAATTCATGTTTATACAGCTCAAAGTTTCTGTAGAAGGTCTGTAAGGAATGACTATACTGCCTATGTTTACAATTGAGGCCGAACTGCTCTGGCGTCTTTTGTGTGCATCACTTAAAATCCTTATGGTTCCAGTACTTACTTGTAAGAAAACTCTCTAATTGTGGTAAAACTCTTAAAATACGCAATTTGAGTTTCCAGAAATGATTAAAAACTTGTAAGAAACCCTTGAAATAAAAGTAAATGGATTCGTACTACATTTCCTGCCATTCTTTAGTCCCAGACATTACCAGTGGAAAGCTGGTAAATGACCAAAAACTGATAATATTTACAACTCCGGACACTTTAGTGAGCGTTTTCACTTCAATTTGCTTTCAAATATTAGGCATTCATGTTTATACAGCTCAAAATTTCTGTAGGAAGACTGTAAGTAAGGACTTCACTGCTAATGTTTACAATTGAGGCCAAATGTCTCTGGCGTCTTTTGTGTGAGTTAAAATCCTTATGGTTCCAGTACATACTTGTAAGAAAACTCTCTAATTGTGGTAAAACTCTTAAAATATGCAATTCTAGTTTCCAGAAATGATTAAAAACTTGTAAGAAACCCTTGAAGTAAAAGTAAATGGATTCGTACTACATTTCCTGCCGTTTTTTACTGACAGACATTACCAGCGGAAAGCTGGGAAATGACCAGAAAACTGATAATATTTACAACTCCGGACACTTTAGGGAGCGTTTTCACTTGAATTTGCTTTCAAATGTTAGGAATTCATGTTTATACAGCTCAAAGTTTCTGTAGAAGTTCTGTAAGGAATGACTATACTGCCTATGTTTACAATTGAGGCCGAACTTCTCTGGCGCCTTTTGTGTGACTCAGTTAAAATCCTTAAGGTTCCAGGACTTACTTGTAAGAAAACTCTCTAATTGTGGTAAAACTCTTAAAATACGCAATTTGAGTTTCCAGAAATGATTAAAACCTTGTAAGAAACCCTTGAAATAAAAGTAAATGGATTCGTACTACATTTCCTGCCGTTTTTTAATCACAGACATTACCAGTGGAAAGCTGGTAAATGACCAGAAAACTGATAATATTTACAACTCCGGACACTTTAGGGAGCGTTTTCACTTGAATTTGCTTTCAAATATTAGGAATTCATGTTTATGCAGCTCAAAATTTTTGTAGAAAGACTGTAAGTAAGGACTGCACTGCTAATGTTTACAATTGAGGCCAAATGTCTCTGGCGTCTTTTGTGTGAGTTAAAATCTTTATGGTTCCAGTACATACTTGTAAAAAAACTCTCTAATTGTGGTAAAACTCTTAAAATACGCCATTAGAGTTTCCAGAAATGATTATAAACTTGTAAGAAACCCTTGAAATAAAAGTAAATGGATTCGTACTACATTTCCTGCCGTTTTTTAATCCCAGATTTTACCAGTGGAAAGCTGGTAAATGAACAAAAACTGATAATATTTACAACTCCGGACACTTTAGGGAGCGTTTTCACTTGAATTTGCTTTCAAATGTTAGGAATTCATGTTTATACAGCTCAAAGTTTCTGTAGAAGGTCTGTAAGGAATGACTATACTGCCTATGTTTACAATTGAGGCCGAACTTCTCTGGCGTCTTTTGTGTGAATCAGTTAAAATCCTAACGGTTCCAGTACTTACTTGTAAGAAAACTCTCTAATTGTGGTAAAAGTCTTAAAATACGCAAATAGAGTTTCCAGAAATGATTAAAAACTTGTAAGAAAACCTTGAAATAAAAGTAAATGGATTCGTACTACATTTCCTGCCATTTTTTTACTGACAGACATTACCAGTGGAAAACTGGTAAATGACCCAAACCTGATAATATTTACAACTCCGGACACTTTAGGGAGCGTTTTCACTTGAATTTGCTTTCAAATGTTAGGAATTCATATATATACAGCTCAAAATTTCTGTAGAAAGACTGTAAGTAAGGACTTCAATGTTAATGTTTACAATTGAGGCCGAACTTCTCTGGCGTCTTTTGTGTGAATCAGTTAAAATCCTAACCGTTCCAGTACTTACTTGTAACAAAACTCTCTAATTGTGGTAAAACTCTTAAAATACGCAGTTAGAGTTTCCAGAAATGATTAAAAACTTGTAAGAAACCCTTGAAATAAAAGCAAATGGATTCGTAATACATTTCCTGCCGTTTTTTAATCCCAGACATTACCAGTGGAAAGCTGGTAAATGACCAGAAAACTGATAATATTTACAACTCCGGACACTTTAGGGAGCGTTTTCACTTGAATTTGCTTTCAAATGTTAGGAATTCATGTTTATACAGCTCAAAGTTTCTGTAGAAGGTCTGTAAGGAATGTCTATACTGCCTAGGTTTACAATTGAGGCCGAACTTCTCTGGCGTCTTTTGTGTGAATCAGTTAAAATCCTAACAATTCCAGTACTTACTTGTAACAAAACTCTCTAATTGTGGTAAAACTCTTTAAATACGCAATTAGAGTTTCCAGAAATGATTAAAAACTTGTAAGAAACCCTTGAAATAAAAGTAAATGGATTCGTACTACATTTCCTGCCGTTTTTTAATCCCAGACATTACCAGTGGAAAGCTGGTAAATGACCAGAAAACTGATAATATTTACAACTCCGGACACTTTAGGGAGCGTTTTCACTTGAATTTGCTTTCAAATGTTAGGAATTCATGTTTATACAGCTCAAAGTTTCTGTAGAACGTCTGTAAGGAATGACCATACTGCCTATGTTTACAATTGAGGCCGAACTTCTCTGGCGTCTTTTGTGTGAGTTAAAATCCTTATGGTTCCAGTACATACTTGTAAGAAAACTCTCTAATTGTGGTAAAACTCTTAAAATACGCAATTAGAGTTTCCAGAAATGATTAAAAACTTGTAAGAAACCCTTGAAATAAAAGTAAATGGATTCGTACTACATTTCCTGCCGTTTTTTACTGACAGACATTACCAGTGGAAAGCTGGGAAATGACCAGAAAACTGATAATATTTACAACTCTGGAAACTTTAGGGAGCGTTTTCACTTGAATTTGCTTTCAAATGTTAGGAATTCATGGTTATACAGCTCAAAATTTCTGTAGAAAGACTGTAAGTAAGGACTTCACTGTTAATGTTTACAATTGAGGCCGAACTTCTCTGGCGTCTTTTGTGTGAATCAGTTAAAATCATTATGATTCCAGTACTTACTTGTAACAAAACTCTCTAATTGTGGTAAAACTCTTAAAATACGCAATTAGAGTTTCCAGAAATGATTAAAAACTTGTAAGAAACCCTTGAAATAAAAGTAAATGGATTCGTACTACATTTCCTGCCATTTTTTTACTGACAGACATTACCAGTGGAAAGATGGTAAATGACCAAAACCTGATAATATTTACAACTCCGGACACTTTAGGGAGCGTTTTCACTTGAATTTGCTTTCAAATGTTAGGAATTCATATATATACAGCTCAAAATTTCTGTAGAAAGACTGTAAGTAAGGACTTCACTGTTAATGTTTACAATTGAGGCCGAACTTCTCTGGCGTCTTTTGTGTGAATCAGTTAAAATCCTAACCGTTCCAGTACTTACTTGTAACAAAACTCTCTAATTGTGGTAAAACCCTTAAAATACGCAAATAGATTTTCCAGAAATGATTAAAAACTTGTAAGAAACCCTTGAAATAAAAGCAAATGGATTCGTACTACATTTCCTGCCGTTTTTTAATCACAGACATTACCAGTGGAAAGCTGGTAAATGACCAGAAAACTGATAATATTTACTACTCCGGACACTTTAGGGAGCGTTTTCACTTGAATTTGCTTTCAAATATTAGGAATTCATGTTTATAGAGCTCAAAATTTCTGTAGAAAGACTGTAAGTAAGGACTTGACTGTTAATGTTTACAATTGAGACCGAACTTCTCTGGCGTCTTTTGTGTGAATCAGTTAAAATCATTATGATTCCAGTACTTACTTGTAACAAAACTCTCTAATTGTGGTAAAACTCTTAAAATACGCAAATAGAGTTTCCAGAAATGATTAAAAACTTGTAAGCAACCCTTGAAATAAAAGTAAATGGATTCGTACTACATTTCCTGCCGTTTTTTACTGACAGACATTACCAGCGGAAAGCTGGGAAATGACCAGAAAACTGATAATATTTACAACTCCGGACACTTTAGGGAGCGTTTTCACTTGAATTTGCTTTCAAATGTTAGGAATTCATGTTTATACAGCTCAAAGTTTCTGTAGAAGGTCTGTAAGGAATGACTATACTGCCTATGCTTACAATTGAGGCCGAACTTCTCTGGCATCTTTTGTGTGAATCAGTTAAAATCCTTACGGTTCCAGGACTTACTTGTAACAAAACTCTCTAATTGTGGTAAAACTCTTAAAATACGCAATTTGAGTTTCCAGAAATGATTAAAAACTTGTAAGAAACCCTTGAAATAAAAGTAAATGGATTCGTACTACATTTCCTGCCGTTTTTACTAACAGACATTACCAGCGGAAAGCTATGAAATGACCAGAAAACTGATAATATTTACAACTCCGGACACTTTAGGGAGCGTTTTCACTTGAATTTGCTTTCAAATGTTAGGAATTCATGTTTATACAGCTCAAAATTTCTGTAGGAAGACTGTAAGTAAGGACTTCACTGCTAATGTTTACAATTGAGGCCAAATGTCTCTGGCGTCTTTTGTGTGAGTTAAAATCCTTATGGTTCCAGTACATACTTGTAAGAAAACTCTCTAATTGTGGTAAAACTCTTAAAATATGCAATTAGAGTTTCCAGAAATGATTAAAAACTTGCAGGAAACCCTTGAAATAAAAGTAAATGGATTCGTACTACATTTCCTGCCGTTTTTTACTGACAGACATTACCAGTGGAAAGCTGGGAAATGACCAGAAAACTGATAATATTTACAACTCCGGAAACTTTAGGGAGCGTTTTCACTTGAACTTGCTTTCAAATGTTAGGAATTCATGGTTATACAGCTCAAAATTTCTGTAGAAAGACTGTAAGTAAGGACTTCACTGTTAATGTTTACAATTGAGGCCGAACTTCTCTGGCGTCTTTTGTGTGAATCAGTTAAAATCCTAACCGTTCCAGTACTTACTTGTAACAAAACTCTCTAATTGTGGTAAAACTCTTAAAATACGCAATTAGAGTTTCCAGAAATGATTAAAAACTTGTAAGAAACCCTTGAAATAAAAGTAAATGGATTCGTACTACATTTCCTGCCGTTTTTTAATCATAGACATTACCAGTGGAAAGCTGGTAAATGACCAGAAAACTGATAATATTTACAACTCCGGACACTTTAGGGAGCGTTTTCACTTGAATTTGCTTTCAAATGTTAGGAATTCATGTTTATACAGCTCAAAATTTCTGTAGAAAGACTGTAAGTAAGGACTTCACTGCTAATGTTTACAATTGAGGCCAAATGTCTCTGGCGTCTTTTGTGTGAGTTAAAATCCTTATGGTTCCAGTACATACTTGTAAGAAAACTCCCTAATTGTGGTAAAACTCATAAAATACGCAATTAGAGTTTCCAGAAATGATTAAAAACTTGTAAGAAACCCTTGAAATAAAAGTAAATGGATTCGTACTACATTTCCTGCCGTTTTTTAATCCCAGACATTATCAGTGGAAAGCTGGTAAATGACCAGAAAACTGATAATATTTACAACTCCGGAAACTTTAGGGAGCGTTTTCACTTGAATTTGCTTTCAAATGTTAGGAATTCTTGGTTATACAGCTCAAAATTTCTGTAGAAAGACTGTAAGTAAGGACTT